>NW_011333365.1:60860-113112 GCF_000735185.1 Notothenia coriiceps | reverse complement strand
AGTTATCATGTCAAATTAATATTAAATTCAATTATGGGACTTCTTGGACCTTTTAGTACTGAACAAACAATGAAAAATACATAACAAATATAAAGAAAACCGATTATGGGATATCTTTTATAACACCCGCCGTCAGGTGTGCCGCGTGAATAGCACATCTTGTCAATGCAAACAGACCGTTATAGCACCGTTATAATTCATGTTAAACCTGAGATTCGACTAGAGGACAAATAAATAACAGAATAAAGGTCATGAGATCTCGGCATTGCACAAACAAAAAAATCAACATTTGCCTTCACTGGTGGTGAGAGAAAACAAATCCCATCACAGTTCATTTGTGAGACTTTTACCTTTCTAGTATTGAACAAACAATGAAAAAATACATAAAATATGAAGAAAAACGATTATGCAATCTAATTTATAACACCCGCCATCACGGGCCATGGACTCACTTTTAAAATAAAAAATGTAAAATATATATTTTTTTTTAAAGTATCGAAACCGGATCTGATTTTGGTACGGTATACCGTAGCCACCAGTAACCGGTATTTCGGTAATACCGGATACCGGTATGCATCCCTAGAAGACAATACAACTTTAAATGGGTCAGTTAACTGAAGACCCTGCCCAGCCCCTCCACACACACAGCTACTGGACCATTCATTAATGTCCATACATTCAAACTGGACCTTTTTGACGAGCTTAAATATAAGAATGGCTTTCTTTGAGCGACAGATCTTTATACAATGCATCCGATTTTGATGGTCATTTGTTTGGCAGTTGGTACAAGTGGGAAGCTGTTTCATGAACTTTGACAACATTAGATAATAATTGTTCCCTTTCTCTCTTTTCTGTTTCCCTTTTTTCTCGTTCTGTATTTTTTCCCTTTTAGCAATTAACTTCAGGTCTGACGCAGGCCTTATGGGAAATGAAGTCCGGCAGAAGGCAGCGCTGACTAGCTGGGCAAAGAAATACGTCGTGGTCGAGATCCCACCTTACTGCAGGCAGATAGGAGGGGAGGAGGTGGAAGAGGAAGAGGAAGAGGAGAAAGAGAAAGAGGAGGAGAGGAAGGCGGACGAAGAGGAAGGGGAAGAGTTGGGGGAGAGCTGGTCTCCGATGGTCCCCAGCAGTGACAGAAACAGTGGAGAAGCCATGGACTGCTCCTGCAGCCTGGAGGAGGAGGGGGGGGGGAAACACCTGCCCCCTGTAACACACATGTAAATCCACACACACACACACACACACACACACACACACACACACACACACACACACACACACACACACACACACACACACACACACACAGGGTGGAGGTGCTGGGAAGGGTGTGGTGGATACCCCTGGATGGAGGACATGGAGGCAGTAGACTGAAACATCCGACACATTTCAAGACAAATAATAGAAACGAAAAAGCACGATTTTCACCTTTCAAGTGCACTCACTCGTCTCACGGAGTAAATCAAACACACCTGTTATAATAAAACTCCCCCATCACCCAGGTGTGAGGGGAGGAGTCTCAATTTAGCACAAAGAAAAAGCTTTCATCGGCACAATGGACGCTCAGCATAGAGATTATTTTTTTGAAAAAGGTTGTTTATATTTAATATTGTGAGATGATTTTTCGTCCTCTAAAGGTTTCTTGTATTAGGTGTCTCGTGTCTGACGAGGGGCTTTGGAGATCCCTTGTGTTGTGAGTGTTTAAAACATGTTTCCTCCTGTGTTCTAGATACAAATGTTTATCCCATATTCTTCTGAGACAGTGGGCGGATTACATTAAGAGAATTCAAGGTGAGTTATAATAACCGAGTGACTGAGAAACAACACTCACGGGACAGATGATGGATTTGAAGAGGAGACGGTCTTAGTTTGATGACATACTGGAGTCGTCCTTTTTGGCACAGAAACTGAATCAAACAATATTTATCAGTCAAAGCAGAGCACTCACAGTTTGTCGTTTGGTCGTAAATCTCTTGCTGCTACTTGAGATTATCTGGTGATTTCGGCAGCTGCCCGCACACACACAGAGAGAGAGAGAGAGAGAGAGAGAGAGAGAGAGCGAGAGCTTCCCGTATCTCCTGATATTCAGATTTCAGAGTGCTGTGCGTATAAAGGACTTATTTGTACCATCAATTAAATACTGTACAGTCTCCAAGGTTACCATCAAGGACGTCATTATAAAAGCAACTAGCTTCAGGAAATGTTTTCAAATTAAATTTGCCCTCATACTGTTATTACCCCTTAATGTTGTTTTTCCCTTTAGGCTACATCGTCCCAACGTACAGAAAGTAGGTACCTATTAGAGATGGAAATTCAATCTTGGATGAAACTTATAATTAAACGTGTCCCAAAACAGTGTTATAAGACAGACAGATGGATGAGGAGAGGCTTTCGGACGCTTCAATATGTCCTCCCTCATACATGAGGGGTCAAAATGTCATGTTGTTGAATTCAGTTTAAAGACTAAATTTTGTATTGCTCTATTGGGTTTAATCCCTTCTTTTTATCTCAAAGAAACAAGAACAAACTGAGAATGTCCTTCCTAAAAACTCAAGAGACTTCCGTCATACTATTTTAAAAATAAAGCAGATGACTCAGCCTCACAGAATACAGCTCGGGTTGGATTAATCATATTTGAATTCAAAGTAAAAAGCCCATTCAGGTGTTTCTGATGTCAAGTTTTCCACTTTGTTGTGAGCAAAAACCTAATAGTATTTAGTATCTAAAATGTGTCTTTCATCACAAATGATTAGTACTAAGTAAATGCACCTGTTTGAGTTTCAACCTGAAAGATGGTACGTCAGTTCTCGCGGCAATATTTGACCTAAAATGAAATGTGTATTTTTCTAATTGAAGCCCATTTCCAATCTGAAGCGTGCACCTCTTACAGATGTTGACACACTCTAATGTTGTTGACCATCGGTTCAATCTGTGTTATTAAACCCACTCCAGTGAATATCTCAGATAGACTTTCCTGTCCTCACTCGGTCTCATTGGTCTTCAGCGTGTAATCTAATGACGGTTATAAATCTATATTTGTTGAACATGTTCTCGTTACGTTCTGCTGATCTTCTCTTCAATAGGATCTAAATGCACTTGTACAGCGATCTCCTCTGAACTACTTGTCACTACTTTTCTATGCAACCAATGTAACTTTCTATGACACTGTATTACAGTATAAAGGATCTAATTTGATATTTATGAGAAAACATTTTTAATGTCTTACCTTTGTATATTTGTGTAAAAAGTTTGTGTTACCTGCCTTGATAAATACAGTTTGAAATGTCTTTGCTGATCGAATAACAACAACTGCTCTGAGTTTTCTTTGTCTGTGTGTCTCGTTCGATTCTTCAACGCAGCTTAAAAAATAAATAAAAACGATTTCTTAAGATCTTCGGTTGGTTTAGGTTTGGTTTAACATGGACACACCTAACCACGTGACTTCCTTATTGTCAAATAACTTCAAGTTACTTCGAATTGAAGTGTTTATCTTTGCTTTTTCTTATTAAGTATATCCACATGTACGTATGTCGCAACAACCCAACATGTCAAACAAAGCACTCTTACAATAATGGGACAAGATGACACTTGATGCTTTTCCAAAGATTTTTATACACAAGATGTCTTTTGTTACAAAAATATTAGCAGTGTTAATATTGTAGTCCAAGACCAACATGATGAGAGCATTCCTTCAGTGCTTATTTAACTGAGCCTTTCTAAATATGGAGATTCACATTTAATAGACCATACCAGAGGTTCTGAGGCATTTTCTACAAATCGGATATAATATTTCTTACCATTAACTGTGATTAACGTTCATTTGTATCTTCCCTCCAGTTTCAGGCAGCGAAATCAATCTTTGACCGACATCTTTTGCAGATATTTAAGTTAGGAGGTTCAGAGTGAATACTTAAAAACAGACTCAGTGTTCATTGTGATAGATCGCACCATTGAAGATTGAAGATTCAACTTATTGTCATTACGTAGAACAGGTCTATGTAACAAAACGCTTTCTCTGCATTTGACCCATCCTAGTGTTAGGAGCAGTGGGCTGCCATTATGTACGGCGCCCGGGGAGCAGTGTAGGGAACGGTGCCTTGCTCATGGACACCTCGGTAGCACTTGGTCTTTCCGGGACTTGAACTGGTGACCTTCCAGTTGCCAAGCCAAGTCCCTATGGACTTCGCCAGCACCGCCCGTACCATTGTGTTATTTAAAGGAGTTTGCACAGGACCACAAATACAGAACGCTTATCATGACGCTTTAAAGTTCTATTTGTAGATAATTGCATGACGCTAGGCAGAACATGTCAATTAAATATTTCCTTTTGAATACTTTTCTCTTAGTTGTTGGCTTGTCCTGTGGTATTAGTACCTTAAACTAACCATTCTTTGACATACACTGAGCAGGTGGTGTTTAGTGACTTATTACTGATTACAGACTCAACTATAAAAGCTTGATATCTTAAATGAGTTTGTTCAAACAAGTCCAGTTAGTTTAGTGTTTGAAATTCGTTTTATTTCTGTGTATAATTCAACTGTTCATCAGGCCCTAGAAGCATTCAGAAGGGTCTGCTTCCCACACAGTACATCAGTTTCTTTGCTCTAATGCTCTTCTTGTAAAAGAGTAGGATACACGCATTAAATCAGAGCAGATATGAGCATTGTCCTAAACGCAGTTAACAGCTTGTGAAACTGCTGCCTCTGCTCCCCCTTCCGCTCTCACTCTCCTTCATACTGTTCTGCTCAGCCCACCTGCATTATGCTCTCCCCACAGACTCACAACAACTAAGGTCCATAACGTATTGTCCCTCTACTGGGAGCCCTGAATAACTGCTGCCGTTTGTCCTCCCTGTAAAGTGAGGCTGCTTAGGAGTTGACAGGATTCTCTTTTGGAAATGTATAAATACAGCTAAAACAGTTAGCGCCTTGACAATGTTTCCCTGATGTCAAATTTTCCGGCCACATTATATGCCCAGAGAATTTACAATAGTTTTTAGTTTTTTTATTATTTCGAGTTTTTCTGAAATGGATTACAACTGCATTTCGTTATGCAACCGTATGCTACTCATCTTTTTATTTTTTAATGCTTTAATGTCAACAACAAATTATACCCAAGCATGTTAACAGTGTTTACATCCATCAATTCCGATATGATTATAGCCATGGAGGTGTTAGACTTTTTGACCATTAAACTGGAGTGTTTGTACGTTTATAGAGAAAAACCTATAGAAACCAGGGGCTTTAATAGAAATACACTATTATATCTGGCTGCTGCTCTATGACCGATGTGTTTTTGTTTTTCTATATCTGGAATATTTGCAGTCCTGCTGTGTTTCCTTCACATTTTCATTTTGCCTTTCAACTATGATTGAAAAGCTTGTTGATCTCACACCATAGGTGGGCTCCTTGCCTTGTTCAATGTTAGTAACCCAAAACAATTTTTTCATACAATTTAAAGTTCAGATGACTAACGTTTAGCTGATCTGTTCAGGATTAAAGTAGAACCCCTCTTTGACTTGGTTGAAAAAAACATTTGTGGTCTCATCTTGTTCAAAGGTTCTTAATGTATGTATTTGTGTGTTTGTACACTATATACATTACACGGGTATATGATGTGATCTGGATGAAAGTGGTTTCCTATTGTTATACCATGGCAGGATATCAGAACCCTCCACTTCCTGTGGTAGCCCAGAGCTGGACCACTGCAGTCATGAGAAGAAAGCACTCTTCTGACAAAAGACTATATGTGTGTGTGTTAGCTTACACCGAAGCTGATGCTAATGAAGATGTCTGCCAACTGTACAGCTAAGCAGATGTCTGTGCTCTCATATGGCTTACTCACTGTGGTGATGTGATTCATTAAGATGCTCCACTTTGTTGAGAATATGATTAAATCCAACCTAAATGAATGTCAAAGCAGAGGAGCAGTGTTTGTCTGGGACCAAACTAACAAGCCCACAGTGCTAGATTTTGCACACATGGTTTGAAAATGAATGGATTAGTTGATTGACAGCAGGAACGGTGATCAGGCAAAAACAAATAGTTTTAAAGACTTTAACATGGGCTCTATTGGTTAAAATATTTATGTATATCCTAGTTTCTTGAGTCTAAGTAAACATGTTAAAATGTATATACAGATATTTAGTTTAATATGATATAAATAGAGATAATTTCCGATAGTCAGCAGCACACTGAACCACTCTTTATTTACCTTTTCCAATTTCAAACTTTTTTTTTTATAAATTACTTTCAGTGCTCACAGACGACCACTCCATGTGATGTATGGTACGCACATCCATTTTTTATTTGTGTGTGGGCAACCATGTGCTGCATACATGTCATTGTGTTTTATCATCCTATAGCTCGCACATGATCCCTCTATTTCACCAGGGTTTATATGGATTCTAGGAAGTTTAAAATGTAAATCTCTAGAGAAGGAGTTGTTAAATAGGGTTCTTGGATAATGTAGTGCGCCTTATTAGAAATGAGTCATTCATTGCACCAAACCCACACAACTATTTATCTTTCTGTCTACGGAGACGTCATGCATTGAAGGTGTGCAAAGTACAAAAAGGATTTCTGTAATGTTCAAATACTACAAAGTGAAAAAACGGATGAAGAGTCATCATGACAACTCTTTGAAGATCTTTTTTTAACCTGGAATGTTATTTTTAGAGAATGGGGGATCAGTTGGCGTTGACATGGATAGTGCAGGTGTTTAATTAGGGGTTGCTTCCTGAGCAAGTTGGCATCACAGCATCATTAAGGCCCCACGGTATTAGTAAGGTAAGAAATAAAACCGCAAGGAAGTGAACCTAACACAGAATCATAGATTGTCAGTGAGTGAAGTCATTTAGCTGAAGGATGTTATTTTCTTGGCTCCTAATATCAGGGATGTGTCTCAGTTATACGCCTCAGTTGCAATTTTCCATTGCTGGCTTTTTTAACGGGCATCGATTGAACTTTTTGGGGCGAGTCTATTAGTTTATTTTATTAGTGTGACAGGATCTATCAGTCACAGAAAAGGAACCAAATCCATTTCAAATCCTAATTCGTTCCAGCTACCCTCCTGCAGAGTAGTTATTCCAAGATTTTGGACATGAGGATCAAAACCGCTATGAGCAACTAGTGACAACTTAGCTGTCTCTCTTCTATTTTTACCAAAGGTGATCACACAAAAGGAGCCCGCTTTATAGCAATCACCCAGTGCCTTAGAAAACAGGCCCTTTTTTTAGAGCCGAGGTCACATTGAACACGGAGAACACCAGCAGGTTTATCAAAGTCAGTCTGGGCGATAATGATGGTAGAGTTCTCCGCCATGCTCCATGGGATCCCTATCAGATGTCACTCTTACTTCTCTCATAATGACTCTTTGTCCAAGTGCGAAATTGGCTTGCTCCTTTGACATCCTAACACAGCACCGTGGCATTACAGCTCCAAAGAATAGCCAACAGTGTAAGTGCACCATTATTTCTTGGGTTTTGGACATGGTCTTTTAGCTTCAGCGAGAGCAAAGCTTTGATTTTCCAGCTGAATAAGATGTTGGTTACAAAGTGCAGATGGTCTTTTCTGACTACCGAGTTCAGTTGTATTCTTGTGTTGTTGTTGACCGAGTTGTTGATAGATGTTCTGTAAGGAACTAGAATGATGTCCACTGTTTATCTCTGCGGTTGGAAAGAAAAACACGTCTGTGTCTTCTGTCAACCGTAGGTCCTCCCCTTTCGTGTTGCCTGCTCAATAGGCCATTGATCTGTGTGGCAGGGCATTGTACTGCGATTGCTTGTAACAAAAGAGCAATCTGCACAGCAGAAAAGAAGCTTTCTCTTGCACATAAAAGAAGTACAAAGACGTGTTTGCTAAGCCTGAACATAAATGGTAGTTGAGAGAAAATAGGCACTAAGAGGTAAAAGCACAATGGTGATGTGTGACATTTTTCCAAAACCTCAACAACAGAGTTATTCAAATTGGAGGTTAAACTCAGAATTGTCATGTTGTGGGTGGAATGTAATTGAACCTGACTAAATTGTTTTATGTCCAGCTTTTTATTTCTTCTTTATTATTTCGTAATTCAGTATGTGTCACAATCAGATGGACTGTTAAAATCACCACACACCTTGAGAAGACTAGTACCAAGTAATTGTCTGATCTATTGTATCAAATTCTCCAGCTTTATTGTCCTTTGTTCATTAAAATTATTAACGCTCCAGATATGACATTTCCAGCAACTCGACTGGCTTGATGACAAGCGAGCCGCTTCAAACGTCACCTAAGGTGTTCATCAGATCCGCTGCAGGAGCGTAGCAAGGGTGCAAAATCTATTACTGTACATCATTGAGCTTTCCGCTCACAACATCACACTCTTCATGGGTGCATGCCTTGATTTTCATGGCTCAGTGTGCAAGCGTCGCTCATAGCTAGTGCGCATCATCTTCAAAGCACGTATCGATCTTCACAACATTGATTTTACTAGATGATATGGCTCATCGACTATACGAGGTGAGAAGCTATTTTTGGTGTGTTCTGTTGTTGAACATACAAGTAAAGAACATTTTGGCAGCAGGATTTATAGTTTTTTGTAAGAACACCAAGAATAACAATTGCTGACATTTTCTCAAAAACACTCCCAAATGACATGTTTTGATTGCATAACATTTCACACTTTGTCGGCATGCCTATTAATTTGAAGCCTCCTGACATGGTGGCTCAGGTCACGAAGCAAACTCCTATAAATCCTCTGCAGTGGACTCCATTCCACAATCAGTGTCAATCTGAGGCTGGCCCAGTTCTCACACAATCATGCCCCACGGCTTATTCTATCTTTCCATCGACAAGCTTGATCCGTCCACCAGCGATCCAATCTACCCTGCTGTGTGGCTCCTGGCACACTGTGTTAGTCTGCGATGGGAGAGATAATAATTGAGTGCATGTTTGGGTTTTCTGAGCTCTGTGTGATTGAAATACAATGCAAGGGCTTGCTTTAATGTAGTGTTTTCTACTTTATGCAACAATCTTTGACTTATCTACTCCCAAAAATCCATCCACTGGCTTGGACTAGAATTCATGCATCCTCACAGTTTAGATGTTATTATTAGCTCACTTTACTCCAGTGGGAGGTTTTGATTCTGAGTATAAATCATTTGTTCCTCCTCTGCTGGCCTGTCGTGCTTTACAGCAGATCCGTCCGCACTCGAACAGGATTATGAAACAATCCCCCGATGACACGGACTCTGCTGGCCAGTGATGCCGCCCCCTCCCCCCGCTCATTTCAGTTCCATCCACTGTGGCTAATTCTGCCTGCCTGCTCCCTTGGGCGTAATTGATCCTCATATCATTAAGCGTATGTGAATCTATCGTGGGGAAACGCCCACTGTTTTCCTTCTCGCTCATTGAAGCATAGAGCCCAGTGAGCTCTACCACAGGACTCTCTGCATGCAACAATGGCTGTAATGTCAAATACATTGTTTTCTGCATGCGCAGGCCTTGGTAATATATGTTTAGTCTAACAATGGGGAGCCGGAAGACGTGGAGTGTGTCTGAGCGGTCCTCCTTCCTCACCATAAGGAGCCGCTTGGTCCCAAAGAAGAAGGGTGCGGAGGGTCTCTGTGTGAGCAGCATGCTGGGGGTCCTGCGGGCCGACAGCTGGCTGATCCCAGAGGAGGAGATGGACTTTCTGTTGACGCCTTCGTCACCCTTCCAGAACTACAGAGCCCACTCCTTATCTTTCTCTTTCTGCCCTTCCTCTGCAGATGGCGGGAGCGAGGACTTGGCAGACCCCCGCTCGCCCGGTCTAGACCCTCACCTGAGCCACATCGGCCAAGGTAAGAAAACTGAAATCTGTTTTTTTATGTAATTTTTTTAATATATTAGTAACAGCAGCATCATAAAAGTTGATAAGGGATGTATGCAATAATGGTTCATTTACTAAATTAACCAACTAACTATTTTCTATGTGACAAACCGCAAGAACTCTCACAGTGTAAACACTACAACTGAACCCACAATAGTGAATCACTTCAAAATGACATGGAGAAAAAGACATTGAATATAAATATATATATTACAAGAATAGAAGAAAATCACAGCACGTATTAAACCCCAAAGAGGCTACATCAGTTCAGCCTCAGGGCATCTCCTTAATGACCACAATTGTTAATCAGATAATGGAGATGTCATACATCATCATTTTGTAACAAATATCAAAATAGAAATGTTCCGAGCTTTATAACCTTAAAATGAAATGAATTATAGGGCAGCAAAACAAACTATATCAATTATTTGGAAATGTAATCACTAACCTTCAGAAGAACAATTGTGGAGAGAAAGGAACGTCATATTGCAACTGGGAAAAATGATATCCCATGTTAATATGTTACTCTTTACATTTCAAGGGTATAGTTATTGTAAATTGTAATCCCTGTAATGATGCTGTAAGATGTCCTTTTTGTTGTTCTGTTTATGTTTTTATGTTTCATGTGGAACCTGCTTGAGCAGGTCTCCCTTGAAAAAGAGATCAATGATCTCAATGGGATACACCTGGGTAAATAAAGGTTTGAAATGAAAGGAAATGAAATGAAGGGAAATGGGGCACATTTCCCAACCAATATACAGCCCCTCTATTTTCTTATGTAGAAAAAAATCTATTTTTGTAAGTTATATTTCGGCAAGGTAGCTGTATGTGTGCCATGGTGTTGAGTGGGATTGGAATGGGTTAATGTTTTAATATTGAGCGTGTTGACAGGAAAATAAAAAATTCAATAATGAAAACCTGTTTTCCAAAAAAAGAAAAGAAAAAAGTTATTGGTAGTAATATGAGCTTTGCCCCTCATGAAATATAGTATTGCCTGCAAAAGCCAACTGAGCACCTCACCAAAACTTGTCTATTTTGTTGCTTATCCCGCTGTGTGCTGAGCCGTAACGAGGAGCAGAGATTCTAGGAAACAGCGTGCGCGCTCTTTGCCACCTTTACCTTCTCATTTCATGTAATACCTCTCTCTGGGCGCTCTCTTTCCAGACTCCATTTCTTCTCTCTTAATGTTTCCAGAGCAGAAACCCATGGAGGCCTTGTTTGCCGGTTGTATTTTATATTATGGCAGAGAACTTTACGACTACTGGAAACAAAGTTACGAGGAGGGAACTGTATTAATTTTATTTTCCTGCCTGTAAATCTGAGTTACCTCTAGGGGAAAGGTGTTTATCAACAAGGGGAATATGAGTGCTTGGCAGGAAATGTTTTTGGGCAATTATAATTTCACGTCGCCTTTTTTTCCCTCCCCTTCTTCCTGCATGTTTTGAGTCAAACACTTCCTTGAGTATCTATTTGCATTTATTTGTATGCAATAATTGGCCCTTAAACATGTCTCTTTTCAAAGTCTAAAATAAAACACCGCCATCGCTTCCTTCATTTGAATTCACCACTAAGGTGTGACTCCCTCTCATCCTTGAACATCACTGTTTGCATGAGTCAAGATTGCGTACCAATAAGTGCTTGATTTGGTACTTTCTTAAAAGGTATATTACGTAACATTGTCAAAATAAAAAAATGTTATACCCAAGGAAATATGTCATTTTGATCTACTGTACAACCCAGTTGCATGTGGTAACCTGTTATGGCTTCACCCCCCTTTTGTGCATTTGTCAACATCATAGTTGTCTGCCAGAAACTGATACATTAACTTTTTATCTCATTTTCAACCACATTTATAATATACACTTTTAAGATATGGTCATGTTTAACTAATTATCTAACCAGATAAAGGATCTTTGTCATTGGACTACATTTAATTTAGAGTTTTAAGAGAAACTAGCTACGCAAACATTAGCTGCAGGCAAACGGCATCTGAAAAACACTGATATTTTTACATAAAACTGCTTTATCAGTTATGTTCTACCAGTTTTAATCATCAGATCTGTTCGTTTAAGAGATAAGGAGACCTCTAGAAATATTTTCAGGCTCCTTGTCAAAACGTGGAACAATGAAAAAATCTCAACTGGGAGAAACACACTCAAATGTTAAACGACCGTTATCCAATGCTACTTGACGATCCCACTAACCATCATATATAGTATCACTTTAGATTTTAGGGTTATTAATTTCAATGAAGATTACTTACATTTCCTTACCTTAATGAATAAATAATGTATGCTTGTTCGGAATACCAAGTCCCCCTTTGGTATTCACGGTAGGCTCTGCATGCATGAGGAGAATTTCCATGCTCGGGGATGTAACCGCTGCTCCGGCTTTAGTTTTTTGCTTCTGCACTGACATTCCCAGTGAATGGATGGACTACATCCAGCACTTCTGGAGCCACAGATAGTCGTGTGTGTGCGTTTGTTCTTTCTATACTAGTGTATTTGCATTAAAACAACTGGCCCCATCCTAACCGTCAGACAGGCTTCCTCTGGGACTTGTCACGGATTAGTTTCTGATAATGGCTTCTCGTCTCAGTCTCTTGACCAGTTGGTTTTACAGCTCCGTCTGCAGGGACATGAGCCAGAGCTGATTCACAAAATGGATGTTGTGTTTGCAGACAGCTGGCTGATGGGACATTTAGTGTCTGAAAAAAGTTCAAGCCCTAATTTTTGGTTTTGGAAGAAAGGGATTACAATTAAAATGGGTGGGGTAAGTGATAGAGATGGGTTGTTGTGCTCCGTCTGTAATTACAGCTCATTGTGAAAGCTTTTTTTTTGTGAATTAAAAGTGCTTTGGTGATCATTACTGGGCTCTTTTTCTAGTTTATTTAAACATATGTCAGATGGTTAGAGAATCCTCCTTTGTTTATTAAAATGATTGGGTATTGTGTTACCACGAGGCCCAGAGAGCTCCGGTTGGCAGTGGTTTATTACAGTGACTGTGAGCGGCACGTGTTGCCTTCAGGGCTGTTCTCTCTACTGGGTCACGCCAATCTTTTTACACCCGATACTGATGACGCAATGCAGGGTTCTGCCAGAGTATTCATATCCACACATTTGTTTATGTTCCAAGTTGCTTCAGTTTGTTCAATGTGAATTTTCTGATTTGTTTTCCGATATCTTATAGACAAAAAAACAATCGATTGAAAAAATCACTAATAATGGAATATTGTAGCCCAAAACACAACCTCTGTGAATCATAGAGTAAAATATCTTGAAAATCACAGGCATGGGGTAATATATAAAAAACAAATCTGGTCAAAAATAATTACAATAGTTGATATTATACCGATAATCATCCAAATGGACCTAACACATCAAACTAGAGTAACTTACATACAGTTTATTTAGAAATATGTTAAAGGGGCCCTGCTATGATCATTTATAGGTTCATATTTGGATTTAGATTTGTTTTTATCTAAAAAGACATTTCACCTGAAACAAGGTGAAAAGGTTGGTTCCTTGGTTAACTGCTAAGAGATGGAACATCCCTTTAGCGCAAATGTTACATAGTGATGTCACTATGTTATGGAAGTAAACAAATGTCTACAATGGAGGCATTTAAGGCAGAGGGTGTGTGTGGGAGAGAAACTCCCTCTGGTGTTGACTCTGGGATTTGAGCCTTTGCAGACCTCTTACCTGCACATAAACCTATATAACACACTACAGGAGAGGGAAACCCAATAAGACATAATAGGGCCTCTTTAACTATTAATCTGATTATGGCAATTCACTAAGTATCAGCAGAATATCTCATGTTAATCTTATTAATACATGATAAATCAAGGCAGAAGGATATTGAAAAGTCTACATCAGTGACATTATACCTAAATATTATATATCAGTTCTTAACATAGAAATTGAAGTGAAGTCTCTGTGCTTTTTTGCAGACACTTACTCCCAACAGTGTCAGACTGTTAGAGCAGAGTGAAGCATCTCATCGTGTTCTCCCTCCCATCCTGCAGGTGGCAGCTTAGACAGCGACTGTGCCTTTGAAGGAGACTACGCTGTGCCGCGGATCTCCATGACCGAGGGCATGCAGCACATTCGCATAATGGAGGGCGTGTCCCGCTCGCTGCCCTCCTCCCCGCTGCTCACCCACCAGACCATCAGTGTCAGGCTGCAGCCCGTGAAGAAGCTCACAGGTAAACCCCCTGCACTGAACTCATAAAGAGTGCAAGATTTGAATTAGCCTTGTCACATTTGCACGAAAGAAAATCCCACAGCCGACAGAAATGTGTGCTAAACCTGGTTTAAATGAGTCTTGTTCGCACATCCTCGTCTGTAGCTGTCCTCCCCCATGGACTCATTGTTCTAATACAGCCTCCCTTAACCCTTCACTGTACCACTGTAAGCATAGACTCTAATCCCAAATCACACACAGGAAATTAAGCATATTTTGGTAAGGAAAATAAGGGGGAGAGGACTTGATACTCCCCTTGAGGGTTGTCAATAATCAGAAATCAGTCATGGTGTAGCTTACCCACTTAATTTGCAAATAAGAAGAAGAAACGCCGGGCTCAGTCGTGTTACAATTTTGAATTCTTGTTATCACTAAAGGACTGGGAGCTGTGGCCTCCTGTTGTCCCTCTTCATCTCCCACCACTTATCGCCTCTTTCCACACTGAGGTCCCTCTCTGTTTCCCCATTACCTGGATTACGAGGCTGTGTCATGTTCCTTCTGCTTTCATTTTGGAGGTGGATTGCGGCGGGTTTTGGTACACAGGGCACGTGGTCATCCAAAGCTCGCTCACTGCTGCTGTGCTGGATTTCAAAATGAAATATTGACATTGCAGCTTCACCCAATATCAGCAGTGAAGGAGAATAGCAGTGGGTGTGCAGGACTTGATTCAGGAGTCGCCACTAGGGTGCACCAGCCTCTCAGCTACACCGCATCATAAACCATTTCTGACCTGCCGCGGGGAATCATTAATTTTGGCATCACACGGAATGATTTATAGTCTCTCACGGGTCATTTAAAGTGTGGGTTTTGCAAGAGGAAACTCAACCAAAACTGATTTCATTCTACCTGGGTGTGCCTCACCACAGCCAGAGAGCTCTGTGTGTGGCAGGATCCTGCAGATTTTTAGAGACTTTCTTAGACCTAGCCCATTTTTGTATTCCTCGCTTTGCTTCTCCCTGCTGTTTGAGAATCCATCTTTTCTCCATTAGTATTTTGCCTTAACTTCATATTTTGTGCCAACCTAATTTTATGTGTCTACACTTTCATCTGCGTGAGTCAAAGTGATGTTTTTAGATTGTCAGCGTGTATGTGAATCTGTAAATGTGTGTGTGTGTTGATGGCTGTCACAGAGGAACATGTTTAGCTTGATTACTGACAGCTGCCTTATTTGTTCTATTCTTATTTCACGGCTGACAGAGGGAGAGGTTTGTTTGCAGTTTTGTCAAACGTGTCATCCCTCTGCTTGTTATATTTTGTCAGTCAGGTGCCTCTAGTTGCGAAGGCTGCATTTGTATTTTTAGATTTTTTTATCTTGGGAATTAGGAATCCTCTTATTTCAGGTTTGTGTGATTTGTTATTCCTCTGCATAATTGTTCCACGTACACTTTGCGCGCATGACAGTGAGATACATGTATTTGCCAGGATTAGCCCGTCACTGTGGTAATCCTCCCGGATTTATGTCTCTGTCACATCACCTATTGTTTTTTATATAGTATTCTGTTATTAATAATTAGGCCTTTGACAAAAGACAACATAAAACTGCTATTTTTTACAGCCAGTGTGGTCCCACAGAACTAAAATCTGCTAGTCATAAAAAATGAGTGGCTCTAGGGCAGCTAATAACTTTTATCAATCAATCAATCATATTTTATTAGCCCAATAACACGTTTGTCTCAGGAGGCTTTACCGAGTGAACAGCATGCAACACCCCTTTTAGACCCCTGCAGCACACAAGAAAAAGCTCCCTTCTGTCCATTAATCAGCCAAATATATTCTCGATCATAGCTTGGTATATAACATTTCAGAAAATGTGTGAAAAATGTCAATGCCAGTTACTCAAAGTCCAAGGTGGTGTACCCAAAAAACAAAGATATTCACTTTATGATATGATATTTACGATATAAAACAGAGAAAATAACTAAATCTACGTATTGGAGAGGATAAAACAAACAACAAAATTAGTTGCATCTCTAACCGGCTCTAGGGCAGGGCTTCTCAAACTCCGGATCAAGGTCCGGATCCGGACCGAACTACAAATCAATCCGGACCAAACCCTGTGTCCCATTATTAAAAAACAAATGTAAAAAAATTCTGATTCTGATGTAAATTAAAGTGGACCTATTATGCTATATTGGAAACATATATTGTAGGGCCATACCTATACAAAACATGTCTGGGAAGTCTTTTGCTTAAAATACCAAACAGTTCACCCATTGTAACCATCCCTCATACTGCTCATACCCCTCTTTTGCAGCCCTGTTAGAGAATCGCGGATTTTGGGTCCTTAGCTTGAAAAAAAAAAAAAGAGGAGGCGGAGCAAATGCCTGATCAGAATTCTACCGGAGATAAAGTTAAATTCTGCTGTGATAAAATGCCATCCTGTTCTAAACCACATCAAAGATTATTTCTGAAACAGTATGGAGCTCAAATGCTTTTTCTCTTGCGGGTTTATCACAAGGTGAGTTCTTTTTTTATTTCCTGCTTTTTAAACACATGTGCTCTCCAGTACAGGTTAGCTCTGAGTGTTAGCGAGGCTTGCTAGACGAGATTACGTCCAAAACACGTCTGGCATTGTTTCTGATAGCAATTTTCTGTGGGTCCGCTGCCAATTTGACGTCAGATCGGCAGCAAATCTGTACCCGCTCGTTGTACCCCTGTTTTTAAAAGATTTGGGTACGGAGGAAAAGAGAGAGGGTTTTATTGTCTGACGCTGCGTAAGTTCCCCGACGCACCGGGGACACATCTTGTATGTATAAAAGACATCACAAAGTGTATTTTGCATGATAGGTCCCCTTTAATGTATATTTTATTGTGTCTGACGCGTTGTGAGAATGAACGTGCATATATATTTACTTGTGTGCACGAGTGTGACACGCATTGCAGTTAACCGCAAGTTTGCCTTGACTTTCTAATGCTTCTAATGCCATCTTTACTGGCATTGATCCGGACCATTGACCTTGTATAAAATTCACAAGTGGACCTTTAACAAAAAAGTTTGAGTACCCCTGCTCTAGGGCATGGCAAAATATCAATATCTTTGTGTTAGGTCATAAAAATGGTGATATCTGCAATCTTATTTCTCTACAGCCCTATTGGCCCTATTACAAACCTGAGTTATTCTTTGGTTATTCCTCAGATTGCATATCAAAATGTAATTTCATGACTTATAGGAGGTGACCCTCTCTCACATAAACACGTCTGGCTCTAAAACAACAGGTACAAAAATGTCCCCAAGTACCCCCAGGTCCCTCAAGTCCTCAAAAAGTCTGCGCTCAAGTGCCATTGAGCACCAGATTGTACTCCGCCTCAACCACCCCGGCTTTCTCACCCTTTAATTAATTCAACTCAGTGCCACTTCCTGCACAGCTTGACAGTAGCGAGCGTGTGTGCTGCGTCAGAGGGCAGAAACCCCTCCCATGGCAGAGGTGGGAGAAAGAGAGGTGGCATATGAGCACATTAGAGAGCAAACAGCAGCAGGTCTAAAAGGCTGCAGCACTTTGATCCACCCCCCCGTCCCCTCCCCCTCAACCAATCTCCCGTGGTTCCTCCACCAACCACAGTCTCTCTTCACCCTCCTGTGGCACATTGCCGGTGCTGGTGAGGACTTGAGTTATTCAACCTCAAGGCTCTGATGGAATGAAAATGCTATGAAAGCGCTGACCTTTTTAGAGAATCATTGAGTTTCTGATTTAATCCCCTCGGCCTGCATGAAGACTCTCAAGGGGGCCCTCAGTGCTCGAGGGGTCAACTTGACAAATAGGTTGGCGAGGAGACAGGAGGCATTCTGTACCGTGTCATTGCAGCTGACGGGGTCACAGGTTGGAAAATCCGTATTTTATATATGGACAGTAAACTATCTTAAACCAGTTACTCTGTTTGACTGTATTGTCTGATATGTATGTAAAGAGACAAAGGAGTAGTCATGCCTACGGGAATGGAATAAGTAGGTTCCAGTGACACTGACCGATACTCAAATGAACAAAATATAGTACCTGATAGTGTTTTTCCATAGACACATAACCTGCGCCAAATGAGATACTTCTATAATACAATACATACAGTACAAATAAAACAGAGTTAATACAACGTATAGACTTTATTATATATAGACTAACATAACATATAAGATAACACTACATTCTAAACAGTTAAAGAAATTCTGAGTAAAATAGACCTTTTTATTTGAATTGGCTTATTGTCATTACAACGCTGTGGAGAGATTGTATGTATGTATGTATATTTAAGCAATAGCTCACGACAAGCCGTGGTATATGCTCATTATATCACAGCTAAGGGGCGTGGTTCGGCCCGACGCGAACCAAGTTTGCTTTTCAGCCCAACGGTATACTGTTTTTCTCAGACGCGGAGGGATACTGACTTGTTGTGAAAAGTAACTTACAATTCTACCCGTGGTATACGCTCAGTATATCACGGCTAAGAACCAATCAGATTGCTTGATTTGACTTGTCCGTTTTATAAATATATATATACCATACATATACCATAAAGAGTATATATATATATTCAACCTTTGAAAGTAGATTTGTTTTGCCAACATAATTGGACAAAAAACTTAAGGTCCATTGACTAGCCTTTTCCAACTGAAAAGCTTAAATGTATTATGTAAAAATGTACGTTTCCATCGGGTTTAATAAAACTGAACTAACAATAATATTTGAATACTTTATTAAACCCCTGGGAAAAGTTTCTTTTAATCCCCCTGCCTTCCAGAGAGGTCAGCCTAACAGTCAGGGGAGAGTTTTTGTGTGTCCAGCAGCAGTGCATAGTTATTTAGTACATTTACTCAATTACTGAACTAGTAGTACAATTTTGAGGTACTTTAACTTAAGTATTTAAATGTGCTGCTACTGTATACTTTTATTGCATAGGAAAATGTGTTCTTTTAACTTTTTTACAGTTATTTAGGAGTCAAGTTACTTTTTAAATTAAGATTTTACAAGCAAGTAATTGATCAGATTATAAAATATGATCCATTATTATACATCAAACCATAAAAGTTGACTGAAGTAGTTAAAGTTATCTACAATGTGATTGATGACATTACAAACATTAAACAAACATTAAATGTAAAATGTTTTTGTGGTATTGTTATTTTTTATACAGTAAAAGTTTTTTCTAAGATTTTGTAGAACTCTTAGTGTCTTTAAAGATTGTGATTTCTACATAATTCATTAATGTTCACTTTTCCCAAGTCATGATATCATTTCTGCTTCCTTTTGTGCTCATGAAATCAGAAGTTCTCAGCTAGTTTCAGATATGCAACATTCCTTCATCTTGATGCGTTTTTCACAGATCCTCCGGACTGCTGAGTGTACATTGTCTATATTTAGCGCGCTGTTATCTAATACCATGAGTGGCGATGATTGCTCATTCTCTCTGTGATATCTGCGCGGCTGATAGTTATGAGTTGTAATCACTGATTGCTTATTTGTTCCTTAATAAACCCCTCACTCAAGTGTCGGCTCGCCAGAGACCATCGCCCCATCTGATTGATTGTTCCCGCTCCACTCTGCTACATTTAAAGGGAATTATTTCAACATCCCTCCCCAGATTACACTGCTTTCCCCTAATTAATGGCAGCAATCAATACAATTACTCACTCCGCATGGATTGCCACATAAAGGTAGAACATTGCATTTGGCCTTAAAACCTGAGAATCTGCTTGATTTAATTACAACGCCTTATTTTTCTCTCTGTCTCGCTGCGATTATCACAGTAATATGAGTAAATCTAAAATCTATTGTCTCCCTGATGCTTACAGTAATGGACTGATACTGTATGTGAATAAGTGGCACTAGTAAAGATTATTTGTAAATGGCCACATGATTCCTGCATAAAAAACGCTCAGCAACCGCACAGTGTGCTGAACTGCTGAGTCAAGTTTTACAGCTCATTGTGTGGATTGTCTTAAAGGATCCACATTACAACAGAGCTCTGTTAAATGTGCCTGTGTAATTGTTTGGTGGTATTAAGCATCCAATTGGAGATGACAGGATCACTTGTTGGCATATTTCTCGCACAGATACAATGGACTATAATAAGGTTTTATTCTGCTTTATAGCCCTCAGCTAAAACTCGTGTTCAGGGACATTATTTGGGGATTTACAAAAGCGACATCTGGAGAAATGAAAGGTATCATTACCTGAATTAAACTCCTAACTAAATGCTTCATACGTTTTTAGAGATATTTAATGGACAGTAGGAGCGGAGGTACCCAATAACGGAATGAGTTGCTACATCCAGACCTTTTTTTCCTTATTTTCTCACAAAATCAAACAATCACAGCATCTCAAGTGAATGTCAAGTGTGAGGATTTGCTTTTTTTTTTGTGTTATTGCATGGTAAACTTTAGGGATGTAACAATACGAAAAACTCACGGTACGATAATTAAAAATTCCACGGTACGATATTTATCGCAATATTGAAAAATAAAGAAAAAAAATGTGAATTTTATTTTATTTATTTTTTTACTTGGATTTTTTTTCTTTATTAAATAATAAATCTGATTTATACAGCATTTGAGTTGGATAGTAGTATTTTAAAGTGTCAACCATATAATAATCAGACCCTGCAATAGAATACATCAAGTTTCACTTCAGTTTTTCAAGTAACTCAACTCTAACTCACTAACTCACTCACTCAGCATCATCAAGGTTATCTTTTAGGAATATGAGCATGTCCACATTTCCAGGTAGAAGCTGAGATGTTTGGGCGTTTACAATATCCCCTGCTGTGGAAAAAACTCTCCTGCTTGGTACTGATGTTGCTGGGACAGAGAGATATGCTTTGGCCATGGGTGACAGCAGTGGGTAAAACTTTGCATTGTCTCTCCACCTCTTCAAAAATGTGTTTCATTGGTTGATGGAGTTTTGTAGTTATCAATATATTTATGTTTTGTCTACTTTTCTTTGCACTTTAAAGACTTCTCATCCATTTTGACATATAATTGGAGGTTCTTCATACAGGGCAGGTATACATATTATAGAAGTACTAATACTACAATGTAAAAGTATTTTCTGCTTAAATGTGCTTTATTATTATTAGCAGATATACTTTACATATCAAGTTGTTATGATAAAGAATAAAAGGTTATAATACATTTATGTATATGTATTTTATTACTGGATGTTTTAATGCAACAATTAGTAATAAGTCCTTTAAAGTTGTAGTTCATTTTAACAGCTTGCAATGCTATTGAACCATTTATTCAAACCAATGCATCATTTGAATGTGAAATCTGAATCTGCAAAGTAACCAGGTTTGCCAGTTTATGGCTTATTTCAGTATTTATGCATATATAACATAACATAACTGTATCAACACTTAAACCCAAAATACTTTATATGTTACAGTAGACTTCATACTGTTTTGTGAAATCTGGACTTTTCCTTTAAGTCCTCTCACACTGACCTGCTGTGCACCAGCTTGAGCATTTTTACGATCTCTTGTCCTCTCTGTATTTTTGGAGAGGCAGGCTGACATTTGGGACATCTCAATCTCCGTCTCTTCACGCCTCCTTAGCCAGCCTCGCGTTTTATATGGCATCTGGTATCCTCTGAGGATTTCTGAAATGAACACTGACATTTGGGACGTCTCAATCTCCACGCCTCCTTACACCAGCATTGCACCTTGGGAAAATGGTTCCTCAATTATTGTCATTATTTCTTGCCTCAACCGTCCCAGACGACACAGCCGCTCCGAATCATTTGTTCCGCTGAAAGGAAATTTGACATTTTCAGCTCCTCTGTCACAGGTGGAAAATAAAGAGTGAAGGTTAAGTGTAGGAAGGAGTCATGAAATGGAAGTATGATGCCCTCAGGCGAAGCACTAAAGAACCCGCTGCTTTAAGTGCTGTGACAGAAATCCTTGTCATATTTTAGCCCTCAGCCAAACAATATGGATGTTTTTAGTGAAGAAATATAGCATATGTTCTTTTTCTTTATTAGGTTCACCCATCAGTTTAACAGTGTGTCAAAGTTACTTGATAGGAATAATACATATCTATACCTGCCATTTATTGCAGTTCATTAAATTCTGATAACGCTTGGTGAAAAATGGTGCAGAATAGTAAAAGAAATACACAACATCAAAGCTGTTACATTTCAGGATTTGTATACAAGTTAGGTAAGAAAACCCCTTTGAAATGTATTGACTGACTGAATAAATGACTGTTAAAGTTACCTAAAAAGAAAGTTATGTTCTGTTTCTGTCAGGTAAATCTGAAAAAAAGACACAGAGAGGGAGGATAAACTAGGCATGTTAATAACAATGCATGACTGACTATCAACAGAGCTGTGTGTAAAGATCAGAGTTTATTTGTTTAGCTTTAATCTGTCAGGTGCACATATTTGCACTAGATTAGGTTAAGTTTAGGGAACACAAGCTCTTCGTTAGGTTAGGTTAAAGATTGTGGTGTGGTTGAGATACATGACAAAAATAACTACGAACATTTGGTGACTTTAGTACAGTTATTATATGACAAATGGACAGCCGTCTACTCAGTGATAGTCCTTTGATTTTGGACCAATCCATCCACCCTGACCCCTCCCTACATGGACTTTGTCGCTTTTCATACTTCCTAATTCACCGTTACTTGAATTGATTTTGTGGGATAAAATTAAACGGGCCCTAAATGCAAATGTTCAGGTTAATAATTGTTTTTAATGCCTCTGCTGTGACATGTTTACATGCTTTAATGTTCACCCTCTGTCTGAAACCAGATCCCAGTCTGCTCTGATTGGTTAGCTGGCCGGCTCTGTTGTGATTGGTCAACCAATTAGAGATATTCCACCCATTAACAAATCACGTACAATGTGTTGGAGTGATAGCCAATAGAAGAGTGAGTGTTACATAGTGATGTCACTATGTTACGGAAGTAAACAAAGAATTCCAATAGAGGCGTTTCAGGTGTGGGAGAGAAATTCCCTCTGGAAGGAACTTTGAGATGTTAGCCTTTGCAGATCATTTACATGCATACAAACCTACATAACACACTACAGGAAAGGGAAAAGCCCCAAAGGGGTAATAGGGCATCTTTAAAGTGCTTGATTTGTGAAGGTTTACAAACAGTGTATGAGAACAACCGGGAGCCTGGGGGCAATGTTTGACTGCAGAGATGGGAAGATCTGAAACCCAGGTTTTACGATAAGGACTGGTGGTGCACAGAATGGGACACTCAAAACCGTTGACGTGTAACTGTAGCACATCTGTAAGGCTTGTTGGTAACATGCTGCGAAAGCTGCTTTGAGATGTCACACTGGGGAAATAAGTGTGACTGGAGAAGATTAATAACAAACATTTAGAAACCAGCGGGCTTACAGCCTACCGGATATGAGCCCCCAACAAAAGCAAAGGCGGTACACAATAAACTCTGTGCCCTGTGGGGCTTGAACCCCTAAATAGCCGTAAAACACGGCTGCTGCTGTACAAATACAGTTTCAAGGGTAAAACAAGGACAGACAGAGATGCCGGAGCCCAAGAGGAAAATGGAGTAGGTTTATTGAAACCTTTGCGCCTATCATATAACACCGCTCCTCTTTTTTTTTTCTTCACTTGTGATCTGATCGGTCCCCAAAGCGCTGTCCACGTACGGCAAAACTGTGTCCCTTTAATAATACCCTCGCACCCTCCCTCCCTTTTTTTATGCCATTTTCTTTCTTCCCTCTACCCACCCTTCTCCTCCCCCTCCTTTTGCTCAGTGGTTGCCATGACAACAGCAGCACTGCACCATTCATCTGTTGGAGACCTGAGCTCCTGTTCCTATAGTGAGAGTGCGCCTCTCACATCTATACATAACACGCTAAGCGCTAATGCAGTCACGAAGGCAAATCAGGTGCTCCCGGGCTCCTTGCGAGAAAGTGCCTGTATGTTGTTGTTTTAAAAAAAATTAAAATGTTTCATTTCATTTATTGTGGCAAATATTTTAGTCACCTTTCAACCCTCGGTACTACTGCCATCATAGAAATGTCACCTCTGTGTCCCCCGGTGACACAGTGACTCGCTGCGTTCTCTTCCTTCCTCCTTCCCTTTGCCTCCCTCCCCTTCCTCTTTCCTCCTCCTCTCGCTCCTCCCGTCACTGCCATATCTTGCCTGGCTCTGTATCACTTGCTGCGACTGTATTGGGCGGGCAGCATCAGCACTGAAACCTGTGGAGATTTCATCAGAAAGGGGAAGAAAAAGAGAGGTCCTCCCCGCGTTTATCCTCCCCTGCTCGGCTGCAGGTATTTTTTTTCTTTTCAAGTTTTCGTTTTCCCTTTTCATTTCCTGCTTGTTTTTTGATGAACTGGTCATCGCTCAGGGAGGAAGGACTGTTCGTGTCGCTGGAGGGTGAAGGAGGGGAGCTGGTGCCGTACCCCAGCCTTCAGGAATGCCAGATCTGGTTTGAGAATGGTGAGCCCTGCCACACCCTCTATCGCTTGTTTCATTCCTCCTTCCGTCCCCCCTCCCCTTTCACCTGCTGCTCCACTTTGGCTCCAGCTCTGTCCGCTCTCGGATCTCCCAGCTGTTTCGGCCACTGGTTCGAGTGACGTTTGCGCAGACATGGGGCTGAGGGGAGGCACGCAGGAAAGTGATTTCTCTCCGTGAAATGATGCGTTTTGTCAGAGGGCTGCGCTCTAATGACAACGTAGGTTCGAGGACCTGTGAATCAACCAGAGTGCGATAATGTAAGTGTTTTTTCGTGGCGAGCTGCTCTGTTTCATGCGTCAGCGTGGGTGAGCATTCAATTGTCTTTGAATGTGTATGTGTGTGCGCGTCTAAGCACAAGCTGTGGGCGGCTAATGGTGCTTGTTCTTGTTGTTGTGTGTCTCACTTTTCCTTCCAGAGCACGGCATCATATGTAGCATATGGTTGCGTAAATGGGCTGAAGTTGGTGGGGAATAGTTTTTTTACCCCTCATCAAGCATTCAGTAGCAGCTGCTTGTTGTTGTGTACCAGAATCACCTCGTCATGTGTTGGGATGTGGATCCTCCTCCCAGTTCCAGAGCTGCGGGCTGCCTCTCTCCCTGCCTCATCCCAGGGGACTGCTAGCTGGTGTGTGTGAACAGAGCAGAATGTCTCAATAACAATGTCTGATAGCAAAACACAAGCACCTCATCAGCAGCTGCTATTGCTGGTCTCAGGTGAATGGTTTTTGATGAGGCGCCCACAGCCAGTTTTCACACCACTTAGTATCACCACATGGAGAGTGCTTTGATGAGCTTACTTTGTCAGCTGTCATTCAGGACGCATCACGCAGTGACGCTAATAACTTCCATTTCGGGGTGGATGAATAGCCATGTTGATTGTGTCCAAGGTGGAAGAACTGTTGAGTTTTAAGATCCCTCTTGGGGTCATTTTAATCTGGTGGAGTAGAACCAATGAGGTCGTCTCCAAGGACTTTCTACATTGTATTATTTCTCTCCCTCTTTAGACATTTTAGCGTGGTGATGATTTTTTGGCAAGAAGTTGTTATTCCAGAGCGATTCCTTTCTTTCTAAATTTGAGCTGTACCCTCTGAGAATTAGACTTTCAAAGGACAGGTTTTAAAGGCTGAAAACATCCTTATTTCTAAGGTCTCCAAACTTGTAAATGCTCACAATGACTCTACTTATTAGTTTTCCATTAAACTGATAAGAGCTGATAATGGTAGCAATAGCATCCTCTCCTTTTGTTACTTGATGTACTTCTGTATTTTCACTATATTTTTGATATACCTGAGTCTGTGGGCCTTGAAAGAAACTTTAAAAATAGCAATTGAACCAGCACAGAAATATTTCAGTTCTTCAAGTCTTGTTTGAGACAGTTATAGAGCTTGTAATTGACCACATAGTCTGCACTCTCTGGGAATTCCCCTTGAACATGTGTTTTTACAAGGTTATTCTCATCTTTGCTTCTTCCTGCATTTTTCAGATGTCTTGTAGGTGTACTGTATGACACTGTTTATAATCTCATATTTTCACAAGACAGGTCAGGTAAATCTTTATTTTCAGTGCCTGGCTTCTCAACCCATGTGGCCCAAATGTCTGAAAATCAGCCAAATACACCCTAGTGCAGTGGATCGGAGGGATATTGATTTATATAATTGCTCAATTTCCCTCCTTTACAACCCTTCAGCGTGTGTCAGACAAATGCCTTTTGGGACCGGGATATGTTCTCAAATAAATATGACAGACGCTCTATAATCCAACCTTCATTGGTGAGTTTTTAGGGATCTCTTAACCTGACATATAGTGTATAACATGTAGCCCTAGCTGGACTAATATTGAATGCCTCTCAACAGTAATGTGATGTTAATTTTCTAGCCAGTGGATTATAAATCTATATTCAACGTTAGATAATTCCTGATTTTGGATGCATCTGCAGGCTTGTTTCATCGCTCAATCCTAATTACAATAGCCTGCTGACTGGCTCTATTGGTGTGTGGGCACATTCAGTACTATACTCGACACCTTGTCTATAAATCAAGCATTGGCACCATCACTGTCCTTTGAAATCCCTCACTTGTTTTTCAGTGCGAAAGGTTAAAGGAATCTAATTATGGAATTATAGAAATCTAGTTGGCCGGTGTCATGTTCCTCCATCCTTTCCATTCAATCAGGTGATGCAGCGACTCTTGGTTTCAGCTTCTTCTTTTTTTTTTTAAACGACTGTCTTCTAGGTCTGTTTCCTTCACAGTCAAACAGCACTTCTCAAATTTGAATGAGTCATCTAGAGAGGCAGATTTGCTAACTCTGTAACGACTCCCTGGTATCTAGAATTACAATCTTTTATTATGATGATAGAAGATGCAGTTAGTATCGCCATTAGCAAAATGAAGTCATCCTCTTGTGTTTATAGCAGGTAACAACCTGTAATTAGATATATTCCCTCAAAGCTTTCAAAACAGCTAACATAACCCCTCTGCCAAAGAGATGTAACCCAGGCAGTGCCGTCCTTAGAAAATACAGGCCCATTTGTAATCTTCCTGTTTTCGATTTTCAACCATGCATCAAAACAGCATATTACAACATTTTCAGACTGGTTATCAAGGAAACACAGAACTGCAAAAAGTATTAGAGAACTCAGAAATATTGTTAGTGCTGACAAGGAGACTGTCATCGAGTTGATAATGACAGTCTTGAGAATTAAACATGCACTTAGGACAGTTTATTTGTCTTGTTTCCTTCATACTTAACATAGTTTTTGAGATATTGGATATGGCGTTCCTCAAGTAACCATTTGTGGTACTTTTGTATTTTACTCCATATTATCTTTCATCAGACTGTTGTTACCGCTGTAGGAGGATTCAATGCTCATTTATTCATAGAGCCAAGAAAAACTTAGTTTTTCCATTTAGGACCTAGTAGGGAGATTCTAAATCAATTTTCAACTGTCTTGCCAAACAGATCAAAACATATACAGAGCAATTTGAGACCATGTTAAATTTGAAGATCATCTCAGGAGCAAAGCCAAATACATTTGAAGAACTTTAACAAACACATTTTAAAATGTCCTCCACTGTCTTCGTTCCAAGCGTTATTTCTTCCTTACATAATGAAAGTGGCAGCCATCGTTTTGTGAAATAACCTGCCTTTTGATTTTAGAACATCAAATTGACTCCGTATTACCAAGCCCCCTCGTTTTTCTTCTGGGTTTTAATTCTCCAGGACTTTCATGTGTTCTCCTTTGGTTCACTCTTTAATCCCCATGAACGGATTTCTATTAACATATTTAGCTTTTTTTATGTATTGCATTGCTTCTGATTGTTTTATCATTCCATAATAATCCTCTTATTTAATTACGTTTTACTTTGGGACAATGACAAATTCAATTATATTCAATGCTTTATAAATGTACTATTATTATTTTAATTTTATAGTGGGCCGGTGTTGTCTGGTTTTATCTGGATATTTAGCAATACCTTTTGAAAAAAAAAGCTGTGGTTTGGAAAAGAGAAGCCCGCAGTGTGCTATAAATAGCGATAATAATGATTTGCTTACAAAACAGAGCAGTGGGTTACATATACCACCTCACTGCTTTCTGTGAATGCTGGTGGTGGAAAGCTGAGCAAACATTTCTCTGTGAGATACACGCGGAGGCTTAAAGAAGTGTGTTATTGTGGGTGAATGTGTGTCCAAGCGTATCCGAACCCTTACACACTGCTGCATAGGACTGCAAAATGACACCAGCCTCAGCATTATCATTCACTACTCGTCTGTCTGCTGTTCACTTATTTGCTCCGTCATTTCAGGGCACTAAGCCGCCATGAAGGCATTTGTCGGGATCCTAGCTTTGACTTTGTATCGCCGCAATCAGTCTGCTACCTACGGTAGCCTTTACATAAGGGTACAAATTGATTACAGCCTGTGTCAGACATGAAATCATTTTGTTGGGAGAGGAAAAATGGAGCCAGGTTATCAGATCTCCAAAACTCAAAATAACGGCCAACTATTTTTAGAACCAAATAATAGCTGATAAATGCTGGTCATCCTGGCCTCCCTAATAAGACAAATTATTGCTTTTTCTCATTTTCTAAATGAGGAGCAAGACATTTATTATAGTCAGGAAGTTATAAATATCCAGTAGGGACAGAGGCCGAGGCAGCCTTGCTATTATTAGGCCACTGTATCAAGTGGTATCCTTGACAATTATGCTACTCTCGCTTTCTTAAAGTGCTATTGTAAACTTTACAGCTTGCTGGTATCCTTCGGCCTACTGCTAAGCTTTATGTAAAAAGTTCAGGGTCACACCTTTCTGTGTCCCCCGCCGCTGAAGGAGTGAAACTATAAGAAAGTTAAGTTTACAGTGTCTGAACCTCTCAGTGTTAACAATAGCCTCTGTGCTTCAGCAGCTTAGTCATGAGGGCAGGGTCCTTCAGGAATGAAGGATTTGTTCACTGGAAGAGACAGCTGCACAAAAAGCCTGCAGGATGGATGGATGGACATAAGTACATATTTACACAAGGGGGCTTTAGACCAAAGATGGAATGATAAAAATATAGATGCTCAGAGCAAATAAGTAGCCCAGTGTTGCAACATTTGATACAACAGTACACCATTGATCTACCTAAAATAGTGTCCAGCAAGAGGGCCATTTGAGCAATGATTATGAACAGTACTCTTGATTATGCTGTTTTACATTGGGTCTCATTCATATCTGTTCTTAAAAAGGTCCTTAGAAAAGTCTATGTCAAATCAAGGCTTGTTTTTCAACCACCATTATTTTAGCCTGTGTTCTGACATAATGAATCTGATTGTCCTCAACATTTGAAAGCACATGCAATTTGATTCAAATTAATTAAACACCCTGCCAATCCACGTAGGAGAGCATGAGAATTCAACGTGGTGTCCAAAGATAGATATTTTAAAAGAAGAAGTCAAGTATGTGCAAACTAAAGTCTAAAGACTGTGGAGCATCTGACAAGTGAAAAAACACCTAAATAGTTATGAAGTGGCCTTATATTCTGCAGGAAGTGAAAATAGGGCGCCATATTTAGTAGCATCAGTAAAGGATATCAAATAACACAAAAAAAGATGCGCAGGATGCTTTTACTGGATCAGTGGATAAGTGTTACCATCATTTTGTAAAAAAAATAAATACAAATTTGAGATGGTTATGAATTATAAAATGATTATTTTGACTAGAAATGTCAATCACAATCAACGGGATAGCTCAGTGGTTAAATATGTGACGGACCATATTCGCCAAGTACGCAGGTTTGAATCCAGCCTGCGGAATTACTTGGCATTATCAACCCCAACATTGTATCAATATAATAAAGGCACTCCCTTGCCCAAAAAAAAAATATATATATATATACTTCTCACGCTAGTACACGGGTTAAGAATGTAGTCCAAACACAGCTCCCTTGCGGCTGAAAGGTGCAGAAGGATTGAGCGAAAGATGATATAACTGGTTGAAATTGGCTGTCTTAGCTTGTCCTAGCACACTTCAGCTTTTCTACGGAGAAATAAATATGTTTTGGCATCTTTTGCTAAATCTGTTAGCAATATGACCGGGATTTGATATTATGTGTTGAAAAGGCATTTTTCATTTAGTCTTTACTCCAGGCCTGTCTCTTCATGTTTGGTAAATAGAATTTGGTCTCAACTTGAAAATCAGCCTTACACGCACTGTGCGAGGATTAACTAACTACAGTATGTCTCTCTGTCAAGGTATTCTCTAAATATTGTATTAGCCAATCAGATTCCAGACAGCTTGTCTTTTGAAGGCTGGATGGCCGAAATATTTGTGAAAAATCAATGTGGTTTTGGACATGTTGATGGAAAAACAGCAAAACAACAACATCTCAGACTTATTCCTCCCAAAGAATGTACTCATTTGTAGATTTGCCTTTAATATACCTTGATTTAGTGCTGGTGGTCTAATTATCGCAAAATAAGGTTAAGTGAGGTGTTGAGTTAACAGCTTTTGGGGCGAGGGAGAGTTCAGCTAATGAGTGCTCTTTGAAAATTAGCCCCTCCTCTTAAAATTCTGCCTGTGCCTCACCTTGCTCGGCTAATCCTCCCAAGGCTGTAATGATAAATACCCATGTTGGTGTGCATGTGCAGACACTTTCACACAGACATATAAAAGAGGGAGAGGCAGTCTGGCTAATGGACATGCACTTGCTGCTGCTGACTGCCTCTGTTTTGATGCTGCATAGCAACATCTGGTGTGCATTGTTCAACAAGTCAAACAAACAAAATCACCCGTGGTCCATGAGCCAGATTACTGGAGGCCCTGTGTACGCGTTAGCTTCCGGGCCGTATGTTAAGGCTGATGAATTTAATGTAAAATAGCACATCTGAAGACCTCAGTATCAGGCACACATTATAATCAGCCACATCTCGTTTCATTCTATGTATCATTTATTTAAAAAGTACTCCACTCATTATTCATGGCACTTCATTAAGATTGTCTGTCTTACCTCCTAGTCTTTTTCCTTGTCAAAATCGGGTGCCTAAATTACCCACAATTCAACTGAACCACCAATAGTTATATTTATGTATATACTGTATACTGTATGTATGTATGCAATATAATCCAATGCCAATATGTGTCTGTAGTATATTTCTATATATGTCTGTAGCTTAGTGAGATTGTATATTGTAGTGTATTAGTATCTATCTATCTAGTTTGATCGGTGTGATATAGGTAGCAGCCAATGTAGTCTGGGTGGAGTTCCCCAAAAGGAGGACTTAATTAATTCATGTATTCATTCAGTAAGCCTGTTTATGGACAATGTCCTCCTCGATCTAAAAGATTAACATCAAAGCATTATTGTTAATTATTATGGTACCACTTTACAATAAGACTACCCTTATAAAGGATTCATAAAGGGTTTATAAGTAGGTTATGAATTAGGTTGTAAACACTTTATTAATCATTAAGAAACATTTATAAACCAGTTCTAACATAGTTTTCATACATCAACACAGGCTCTGTATCTGGCAAGATGAATAAGCCTTATATTAGCAAGAATCAACTCAGTGAACAACAGATACCAAGGATGCTGGCTGATGAAGAACCACACGAAAATGTGTCAAATCAAATAAGTTGACCATAGACCTGTCCTGCATTCTGTAAAAGACGTTGATATGTCACATTAACATTATTGTTTTAGTCATCTCTGTTGAAAATATTCTTAGAACTATTTCTAATGTAAGGCATGGCGGCATGATAGCCAATTTGGCTTTGATATTTCATACATAAGCCATATCAAAATATATATAATTCATCCTTAACAAGAATGTGAATTCTATGTAACCAAATCAGCTATATCCATTCTGAAGAATAAATAATTATATAACCATCTTTATAGTCCTCAAAGAGCAAGAGGAGATGGAAGATAGCCACAACACAAAGGATCAGAGCCTCAGTTGCTGCAGCTCGTATATCTGAAGCTGAATTCCTTGAATGGAGGTGAAGAGAGGAAGGCCGTAAGAGTTGTCGATACAAAAAGGTTGTTTGATTACATTTGAGCGGATGTGTTGGGAGTTTGAAGCTTTTAGTGTCAGTGAAACCATCCTCTCCCTCAGTTACCAACACCTAGGAAAAGACTCGCTGTTTCCCTGTGCTCTGCTGTTGCCATAGTGACCAGAGCCCCATGCTCGGTTTCTGTAAAACATGCGGCTCTGTAAAACTCTGCTTGGGTTGCAGACAGCTGGGCGATGTATGTCCTCACCCACATTAGTGTGTGTGTGTGTGTGTGTGTGTGTGTGTGTGTGTGTGTGTGTGTGTGTGTGTGTGTGTGTGTGTGAGTGACACTCAGACAGCGGTTCAGACAATACTTCATCACCATGGAAATGTCTCCTTTCACGTACTTATCGTTCACTTATCTGAAGAAAATGAGAGATTGTGCATTGCATATTCGAGTATCCAATTCATATTCAGATCTTGTCGTATATGTTGAAAACCCAGGTTGTGTCAGTGGGGACCATGGTGTTGAAAAGAAGCTTTCCCCTTTCATTTGCACTCTGAATTAGAATCACAATATTGACTTTATTTATTGTTGATGATTTCACCAAAGGCTGTGCGTACGCACAATCTAGGGAATAGAGATCAGCTTCTTTAAAAAAGAAATTAAACTGTCCATTGTCACCAATCTCTCCGCATCCCCCCCTCCCCGTTCTCACTCTAATCTCACATGTACACACATGCATACTAACGCATGCATATTCATTTTGACACCCTCGCATCCAGAGCATGTAACAAATATCCATTTCACAGCCACGTGCACACACAGACTAGAGATATGTATTCATAAGCTCATTAGAGGAGTAGATTTGCCTGCTGCCATCCATCACGCCGTCACCCATCCTCAGCCTGGCACACACCGACAACAGGACTGCACGAGAGAAGTCCCTGGGATTTAGTCTACTGGAGCCGCAGATAGAGAGGGATTTACTCCTGACTTCGCCATTTCACAGAGGTGAGACCAAGGAGACAAAAACCAAGAGAAATGGTAATCTTCCATTCGCTGTAGTTTATCCAGAGACTGATATTCTGTCGAGGAAAATTGCTTTAAGTCTCTTTGCACAGTCAACTGGAGATGCACAGGTGTACTGTAATAAAGTTAAGATTGTAAAAAAGCTGTTTACATATCTGATGTAATTGCCTTGGGTGCTCTTTCCGGAACACGGTCACGTGGAAGCTCAGCCTGTGACAGGCTCTCCGTAGCTTGTTACGAGCCACTGCAAGCTGTTGCAAGTTTGTCACTGCAGGTGCAAGAGCAGCTTATCCAAATAAGGCGGGACTGTGGTTTGAAATTTAAATTGACAAATTTTACTTTGGGCCTCACCATGTGAATGTTTCAGGACTCAAGAAAAAAAGCTGATAGTTAAGAGAGACATTGTTGAATATGTGTATTTTGATAATATCTCTTAGAGGTTGATGATAGTGTTTGCCCTGTAATTCATTTGTGAGTCAGCAGAAAGAAAGGTTAGGAAACAGATTTTTTTTTTGAAGGTCAATGGTTGTTAATAACATCCATTAACTGGAATATGCCTGCTTTTCTTTTTTTTCAATTATGCATATCGTTGACTTTTTTACGATACCGATACCACTGAACGATACCGATACTCAACCGATACATATCGTGATACTTTGAAACTGTATCATCCCACAATTACTCCCATGAAGAGCTTTTCAATATAGTTAACATGTCAAATGAATATTAAATAAAATTGTGGGACTTCTTGGACCTTTTAGTATTGAACAAATAATGAAAAATACATAAAAAATATGAAGAAAACCGATTATGGAATATCTTTTATAACACCCGCCATCAGGTGTGCCGCGTGAATAGCACATCTTGTCAATGCAAACAGACCGTTATAGCACCGTTATAATTAATGTTAAACCTGAGATTCGACTAGAGAACAAATACATAATAGAATAATGGTAATGAGATCTCGGCATTGCACAAACAAACAAATCTCATCTTTAAAATCAACATTTGCCTTCACTGGCGAGAGAAAACAAATCCCATCACAGTTCATTTGTGGGACTTACCTTTCTAGTATTGAACAAACAATGAAAAATACATAAAATATGAAGAAAAACGATTATGCAATCTTAATTTATAACACCCGCCATCACGGGCCGCGGACTCACTTTTAAAATTAAATTAAAACATTTTTTTTAAAGTATTGAAACCGGATCTGATTCCGGTACGGTATACTGTAGCCACCAGTAACCGGTATTTCGGTAATACCGGATACCGGTATGCATCCCTAACTATGACCCTTACTATGAACATCAAAATACCAGAATTATAAAACAAATATGTATGGATAAACAGTTTATAGCTTATATATGTGAAATACAGTTTTTTGTTGTGTACAGCACCATGTATTGGCCTTCTTTCTTTTATTATTGCATCCAAAAGTAAGGTAAAACTACGGAATAATGATCATTTGTCTTCACTTGCACATTGTTTTACTCTTTGTATGTTTTTTAATTATTAGATGTTTATTGACTCACTTGTATAGCTATTTTCCATCATTTGAAACATCTCAATACCAGCAAAACAAGACATAAGCACACCTTTTTAGGTTCATTGTAGTCTAGATTAATAAGCATAATACTTCTGTCTTTAACCCATTGAACATTTGCCAAAATATAAAACTAGTCAAAGTGATTTTGAGTTGTTTGTCTGGCATGAGACGTTGAGTTCCTCTCATGGCAGTAGATCCAGCCATGGATAGCGCTCGCTGCTCCTTCTTCCTGCTGGCTGTCAGTCGGAGTTTCTCACTGTGGCATCTGTGCTGGCTCCCTTCCTAGATGTGGTCAATTAGCAGGGTCCTCTCCAGACCATACCAACACAATATTAACACTGTGTGTGGCAGGCATCTACTTTAGACACATACTCATAGCTCTGAAGGACTTCTTTATTTCCTCTGCCAAGGAGATTTTGTTTTTCTTTATCTGACTGCGTGTTTGTGAGTGAGCAGAATATCTCAAATCTGGACAACAGATTGCAGTGGATTGGTGGAAAGTTGGACCATGGGAAACGGAAAACAAGTGCGTAGTTTTTGATGCAGATCCGGATAAAGGATTTAGAAAACCTCATGTAATATGCTCACAGTTTGTTGTGAGATGGCTCAACAGCTACTGAAATGATTGCCATAGCTACACAAATTCTAAACCACAATTACTAATGTCATTTTAAGGTCAATACGTTTGCCCAAATACCTGCATCTATGGCAACCCCATCAACCTCAGCTACCATTTGTCTGGAGCTAGTTAGCAAAGAAAGCATGTTAGCAACAAAGATGGCAAACATATCCTTTTAGCCAGTTACTCACTGCGAGCATGCTGGCTTTAGCATGTACAGTAGCTCAGAGCGTTGCTGTGCCTATGACTAGAGCTGCCAACATGGCTGTAGACTCTCGCTTTTGTACAGATATATAAAGGATTATAAGCTCCCTTATGGCATGGCAAATCCTACCACTGATACATATCATAAAACCCTTTAAACCCCATTAGATTACCAGCATTTGGAGAAAAGAAATCGGACTCACTACGAATAAATCAGAGTGAGTTTCTGAGGATTTGATTCCAATTGTCTTAAACTGAATTGAAAGTAAGTACAAATATGCTTCTCAAATGGAAAGATAAGAAGATTGCGCTGCCTGTTGCAAAAACTCTTACATGTTTTCTGTTATACTGAACATACTATATGTTATACTGTATGTTGCATTGACCAAAGCCTGCTGCTGTAGTATGATCTTTACACCACTTAAGACATACAGTATATACAGATGAATAACTCTACTGTCAACCCATTATACACAGAGAAACACACATGCATTATACTGTTATTAGCTGTAACATGAATCCCAAGCGCAAGTGTTAAGAAGCCTGTTCATTGTTGCTTGAAAAAATGTTCTTCAGCTGCTGCTTGTGACTTCCTGCTCACACCACTCTGGTTCAGCGCGGTGCTGCTGCGCCGGATAGCTTTGGACATGTGCACTCACCCATAATAACAATGGTTAACAGTTGCAGCATACACTACATAATCTATTTTAAATCCTCATTTAACCAGATTAGCCAATTATAAACACATTATTCTTAATTCCTGCACACACAATGAGCCATGAACAAAATGGAGTTGATATAAGATTCATTTCTTTGCACAGTTTGACCTGTATCCAACTCCATCAAAGTTGCCATTTCAAGAAAGGGAGAACTTGTATTAAGGTCAGAGATAATATGCCTAGAAAGATGTGTTCTTATTAGGGCTGCAATTTATAATAATTTGCATTGTAGATAGATCTGTCTGTTGTTTTTTTGATAATCATTCATTTTCCGAAAGTCAGAAAGCTGTAATATATATTGTTTTGCAAAGCCCACAAAGACGTCCTCAATGCCTTTTTAATGTCCACAACAAAGAAACAAACACATATATTCAGTCTAGTGCTATAGAGAAGTACACAAACTAGAAAATGGAAGCATCTAAGAAACTGGAATTAGAGAATGTTGCTCAAACTGAATAAATTATCAAAAATAAATGGCGATTAATGTAATAGTTCACAACGAATTGATGGATATTTGCAGCTCTTGTCCCAAAACTTGAGTGTGGGTATTGCTTCGGCGGTCACACTTCTAATAGTTGTGTCCCCCATGTCTGCTATGCATCCTTGCAAAGCTCTTCTATGAGTAAAGAACTGCCATTGAATGGATGGTTTAGTTTTGCTTGGCATCTCTCCCTGTGGGTAAAACAAGTGTTCTTTGGGTATAAACACCCCTGTGCTGTGAAATATTTTGCCTACAGCCAAAATGTATGCACCATTGATACCAGTCTGGGTAACAGTGCTTACAATCCTTGTGGCGTGACCAAGAACCCAGAAAAATATCGTTTCACAACCACCACCCCCGGCTTTCTGCGCGGAGCCCCCTCTGAATCTCATGTCGAAGGGATTTGTTTGATGTCTCAGACTTTGTGCTTGAGTCAGGCGCGAGAACATTCCAAAAATGGATCTCATTTGCATACTTGCTGTGATTATGACGCTGGACAAATAGACACAACATTACTTTTGTTCACTCCCATATTTGCAGCAAAATGTCCATCTTGTTTTGTGCTCTGTGATTGAAATGCAGGCCGACACAGCGGAAGTATCATATACAGAGGAATATGGTGATATTATTACATTTTGGTGGTTGGTTGAGGTTCTGCTGCAGTATTGGTTTGCTCTATCCCACTTCCCAATTGCCCATGCAGCTTGTTTAGTCATACTTGAGCTTTATTTGACCCAAGGCAAATAAAAGCTGCCTAAAAAAGCCTTCAGGATGTTTTCATTATATCAGTGTGGTTCTTCAAGCTCATAAGCTCTCTGTCTTCCTCCCTTTTCTGTCCTGTCCCTGTCACTCCTCTCTTTCTTCCATCTCCCTGATCTTTGTATGTGTGTGTGTGTGTGCGTGTGTTTCTACGTGTGTGTGTACATGTTGTCCTCTCCTGTCTCTATATGTGTGTACGCTTTCTGCTCCCAGCCCCTCTGCGGAAAGCAAAGTTTGTGGAGAGCCCTCGCATTCCACAATCAGAGCTTGGCTCCCCTACACACACCTCCACCACTGCCAAGAACCCAGACCTGGACACATTCTGCCCTGGTAAGTTTTTGGCCAGCTCATCCCTCATTTCGTCCTGTTCATTTCGGCATTTTAGGTTCCTGTAGGCAGCGATGTAATGTAGTGAAGGACATTTACTCAAGAACGGTACTTAAGTACAATTTTGGGGTACTTGTGCTTTACTTGAGTATTTTTATTTAATGATACTTTCTACTTCTGCTCCACTACAAGCCAATATTGTACTTTTTCCTCAATACATTTATTTGACAAAATGAGTGACTTGTTAGTTTACAGATCCAGCATATTGGCTAAAACTAAATATAAATAAACTATGCTGTATAATTATAGGTTAAGATATTGAGCAGCAGTGTATAAAGTAATTTAATTAGCTCCAGTACTGTTGGTACTTATTATAAGTATATGTTGATGCCTATACTTTTGTGCTTTTACTTGAGTAAGATTTACCCTAGTTTTACCCTAGTATTTCTACTTTTACTAAGATAAAATACTTCTTACTCCACTGCAGAGAGAGTGACACACACAGAGAGAGATGGGGGTGAATTATGACCGTTATACTGCCTGCTGCTGCAAAAACATTGCTAAGGTCATTAATAAATAGCTTTGCTACACCCACAGTGTCCTCTCTGTCGCGCTAATCGTCCCTCGCTGCTTCCTCCCTCGCTGCTTCCTCCCTCGCTGCTTCCTCACTCTGCCCTTCTTCTCGGACGTAGAGCTTGTTTAGGGGCCGGCGCTGTTTTTCTGTTAACTTCTCAGTCAGTGGTTGCTCCGTAATCCTGCAGACGGTCCAGATTTCCCTGCTCCCCCCCCCCCGCCTCCCTATCTATCCTTGTCACATCCCCCTCTCCCCCTTCTTATCTCTCCCCTGCTCACACAGTCAACAGCTCTGGGATATTGCTCTGTTGAGATTTGGTTCTGGTATATCTGCTTTCTGATCTTGCCTCTCCTCTTCCTGTTGCCACTGAGAAGCGCAGCGTTAGCTTCCTGACCTGTGTCGTTGGCTCGACCTCTGCTGGCTGGAAGGACTTGTCGCCAGAGTAGGACGATGCCGTCGCAACACCCCAGGGTTGGGTGAAGACATGAGAGAAATAGCGATGGGATGTCTTAGTGCTTAACTTTTGTTACTTAGGGAGGAAAATGGTCAACAGAGGGCAACAGCCTTTCCCTCTGCCCAACTCTTCTGCTGAGTTTCTGCTCTATGGGAAATAAGTGATCTGTTATAGAAACATGCTACATTTATAGCATTCCTCTTGGATATAGTGGATGCAGAAGTGGTGTCCCTATTAGTGTTGTCACGATACCAACATTTTGGTTTCGATACCGATACCAAGTCAAGAATTGCGATTCCGATTCTTTTTCGATACTTTTCTTTTATTATTTTCATGATAAATAAAATTGTAGTTTATCTGTTAATTGTTTTCTTACAACATGGTCTCTTCTTTATACTTGAGTTTATGTGATTTATTTGATAGTTAACTTTATATTTTATTAACATGTAATAGTAGGCTACAGTAATATAAATAATTATTGACAAAATGTACATTGCAGATGTTAGCCACATTGGTAAGTTAGCTAAAAAGATAGCCATATTAGACAGTTATCATTGCCATTAATTGCCTCGTCAAACTACGAAAACGTTTGTTTGTCACAAAATAAATTACACTTGTTTGACTTAGATTTGAGGGCAGGGGCTTGAGCATGATGTAATTATGTAATCTATCACATTCGCTAACCTGTCAGTCTTTAAATTCTTTAAACAGCTCTGGATGCCGGTCGGCGAGGTGCTTAGCCAAGTTTGAAGTGTTGGCTGGTTGGCTCCCTTGGTTTGCAGGCAGGGCCGCCTTAATGCACGGGCTGACCTGGGCTGAAGCCCAGGGGCCTACGGAGATCGGGGGCCTATCATGAGCCAATTAAAAAAAAAAAAAAATTACAANTCTTACAGACAGGCCTCGTGGTGTCCGTAGGCTTGCCCTCACTGTCAGAGATATAGCTAAAATACTTCCAAATTTTGCTTCTGGCGTCTTTTTTGTCAACAAGCCGAGGCGCAGCGGCAGTTGCACTCCCACTTGCAGCCATGCTTCTCGTTTTCTCACATGCTCTGGCAGCTAGTGCGTGCATGAGAGAGGGGAGGACCTTAGAGCGTGCTTGAGAGGGGAGGGACTGCAGGCACGGCTGCAGTGCAGGGAGTGGAAGCAGAGCGCTGAACACACACGGCCAGTGGCGGCTGGTGGAAAATATTTTTGGTGGGGCTATGGAAATAGTGACAAAACCATACTAGGGCATTTAAAATCAGGAGACTAAATACGAACATTGTGTGTGTGTGTGTGTGTCATACTTGCCAACCCTCCCGATTTTCGCGGGAGACTCCCGCATTTCTGACAAAATCTGATTTACTCACGTCTGTTTCCACTCGGACTTTAATACAGCTACACCATTGTTTGGTTTCCANATTAAAGTCACCGCGCCTCCCGCCGCGACACCTTGTCGTCTCACCGCTCCGCGTCGACCTCCCTTTTTTTTGCGTCTTCTCGACAACAGAAGCCGCCACACATGACTGCGCATGTCCTTGCTACCAGCCCGCCGTTAGTTTCTCCTCTTTCCTGTTGCCCCTTCCGCCTTGCTCGTTTCTACGGTCGGTCCCTTCTGTCGCCTCTGCCTTCCTGCTGCGTGTCGTCCGTCTTGTTGTCGCCCCCCGGGGCCCTTTGTTCTGTGTTCTGTGTGTTTGCGTTTCTCTGTGTTTGTGTGTGTGCCGTCTTCCTCTTCTCCCCAGTGTCCTGCCTCCGTTCCCGCTCCTCCTCCCTTCTTTTTCCCCCTCTCCCGCGCGCTTTTCTTTCCCCTCCCTTTCCTCCCGTTTTGTTCGTCGCCCCTGTTTTTTCCGCTTCGCTGTCCCTCCCCTTTTGCCTCGGTCCTCTCCTCCTTCCTGTCTCTCCCGTCCCTGCTCGCCGGACGTATAGTAATCATAGATAACACAGCAAGGTCCGTTACAGTTTGTCTTCATCTGATTTAAAAAAAACAAAGTCTTGGCTTTCAGAATATTACACTTGTTTCGGCAAATTCAGATGATAAATACAACTTTGAAGTTTGTAACGGCATAATTACAAGCGGAGAACGGAGTAACTTGACGTCACAGCAGGCATAACAACAGCCGGTGTTTTCCCCGGGAAACAAACACAATACACACAAACGCAAATATACACAAACACACACACGTCAGAATGAGAATATGTTTCACATGTGACTTATTCAAATTGCGAGTGATTGAGTGAAGAAAAAGTTTGACAGTGGCGCTCGGAAAAGGAAATTGTTGAGGGAAAAGGAGTTTCGAAACAAGCAGCTGTTACAAAAAATGCCGAAGCTTACAGGTTATTTTAAACCTGTAGGCCAGGATGAGGAGGAAGGACAGATGAGTTCTGTACCGAGCGGTAGCGGTGCCGGCCGCGGGGCCTCGGAGACAAGTAGGCCGTCTGGTTCTGATAGCGATGGAGTAGCGGGAGAGGAAAAACAGACAGGAGGGACATTATCTGTTGGAGGAGATGGAGAGGACGACGAGGACTTGCTACGTGGAGGGGAGCCAACGGCAACCGGACAAATACATGAGGGAGGCCCGATACGTCACTCATATGGAGGAGAGGACCAGGCGCGTGTAGAGCAGAGTGGAGAAGTGCGATCACAGAGCCTTCCGAGGCTATAAATGACTTTGATTTGATGTTTAAATAGGGGGCCTACAAAAACTATCAGCCCCAGGGCCTGATGGCAGGTTAAGGCGGGCTTGTTTGCAGGGATCTAAAACATCTCTTACAGACAGGCCTCGTGGTGTCCGTAGGCATGCCCTCACTTTCAGAGATATAGCTAAAATACTTCCAAATTTCGCTTCTGGCGTCTTTTTTGTCAACAAGCCGAGGCGCAGCGGCAGTTGCACTCCCACTTGCAGCCATGCTTCTCGTTTTCTCACATGCTCTGGCGGCTAGCGCGTGCACGAGAGAGGGGAGGGGCTTAGAGCTTGCTTGAGAGGGGCGGGACTCCAGGCACGGCTGCAGTGCAGGGAGTGGAAGCAGAGCGCTGAACACACGGCTCTTATTAAAACAGCGCTTTCTCACCGGAGTACTTTCCCCCCTCATTCTTAAAGTACCGATACTAATGAAACGGAGGAATCGTAACGTTTTTAACGGCAGGGTATCGCGGTACCTTTCAAGTATCGGTACACCGTGCAACACTAGTCCCTATAGCTTTGTTTTGCATCAGTCCTGTGAAATAGAGTGTGTAATAACCCATCAGTTGTGATGAGCTGCTAAAATCTCCTGCAGATGTGATATTTCAGGGTTGAAATGGGAATTTCTGGCATCATTGAGGCAGGAAAAGAGTTGATTATAACCAGGAACTCTGTGTCTGTGCAATAACAACTTGAGCTGGAGAGGAACCAAGAGGGGATGAGATGAGTTTTCTTGGGGGGGGGGGAGGACTCATGCCTCCTGGATGGACAGATGGTCATCTTAGCTCTTAACAAGGGCACCCTGGCATGAGGGGCAGCAGGGCAGTGACTTAAACATCTGATAGCATGCCAGTCAGCACTTTGCTGCTGACACTCGCTAGCGTCCTCTATCAGCTGATTTTTATGGTCTACAAAAGGAATTTGTGGTCCCATAAATATGGTTTGTGAATATTTTGTGAGATAGCTTGTAAGTGTCACCCTCAGCCGTCCTCTGTATATCACACAAGTTAGCTCAAACTTCTTGTGGTGGTGGTGGTGGTGACGGATAATGGTTTGTGTATTTTGGTTGTCATTTTAGTGTTTTTCTGAAATGTTTTGTTTCCATTTTTGTATTATAAAAGTAAAGAAGAGGTTTTTAAAAATATTGATGTTGACCACAATGGGCAGGCTGAGCTCCAGCAGGGGAACGAGTGACAAAGAGAACTAAATACCTTTTAATAACTTAAAATAAAAATCTAGAAACAAGACTAAGCCGAATCATATTTAAATGGTCTAAAGAAAACCATTATCACAAAGGAAAGTACAAAGAGTCTTTTTTGTCAGACTGATTACGGTTGGAATAACAAGTTATCAACGTGTATTCACAGTTTCTTGAAAAATAAATACCTGTCATATCAACGTACATTGACGCAAAAAAAACCAATACATATTGAATATGGCCATAAAGCAGTGCTATGCATTGCTGCATTGGTCAAATGAACCGGAAATGTTAAAGGTATAGTTTCTATGGTAACAACAACCACACAGGAACAAGCTGTGGTAATTTATCATCGGATCACGCACTCTTAACCCTAATTCCTGATCTGCTTTCAAGTCTAAAACCTCCAAATATTGTTGCATCGATAACATCTTGCTGTGCACACGAGGAATGTGAAATTCACTCCTCTGATGTCTTGATTAGCTTTCCAGTCGCTGCTTTATACTAGGTGATATGTTCGCTTATGTTCTATGTTATTCATGTATTTCTGAAATAGGTGTGAATCTACCCTCTTTCCATTTCCGTTAGCTGTCAACAGCTTCCGTTGGAATTCATTCACACTCTTAAACCCATACATATCACCTCTTCTCTGAGCCTTTTTTTCTTACTTATCTAGCCCCTGTTTTCTCTCTGTGGACTTTCCCCTGCGGAAGTGGCCGTTAAAGTGGCCAGGTACAGGCGAAATAAGAGCCGCCACATGGTATGTGCTATCTTACCTGCAGCCCCCGGCCTATTAATACCATCTCCTGTCCAGTCCCCTGCCTGCAGCACACATGCTTCCCTCTCCCTTCTCTCGGTGCTAGAGGGCAGATCTGTGGACGGCCAGGGAGAAACAGATGCGCTTGCACAGAAACACATTCCTAGCTGTGCTCAAATATAGTTGCTATGGCAACCATCTGTCTCTTTCGCAGCTCAGGAATCCGATGGAGAGGTGTGTGTGTGTGTGTGTGTGTGTGTGTGTGTGTGTGTGTGTGTGTGTGTGTGTGTGTGTGTGTGTGTGTGTGTGTGTGTGTGTGTGTGTGTGTGTGTGTGTGTGTGTGTGTGTGTGTGTGTGTGTGTGTGTGTGTGTGTGTGTGTGTGTGTGTGTGTGTGTGCTGCTGGTTTGGAAAAATAAGAGATGTGTTTCATGCCAGTTTTTCAAATTCAAATGTTATCATTAAGGATGTCATGGTGTCACCTTGATGAGTTCCTCTTTAGGAGAGTGTTATATTCTCGATGCTGTCACGCAGCTTTGCAGCCATCTAGATGTTTCTCTTCAGTGGTTTCAGTCAGAGGGACTGTGTGTGATTGAATGTTATAATCTGAGTTTTAACAGGGGAGCTATACAAAGATAGGGAATCCAACCCTTACGTTATGATCATGTATATTCCTTTTAACTCTAGCTCATAAGCATGGGTTACATTTAGAAAAAGGGCAATAACATCTTTGTTTTTGTTCTGTGGCCGATCAAACATTCATATTTTGATCTAAGCTGACAGCTCCGTGAAAATGGTTGACCCAACCACTGAGTCTTAGCTGTGTGTGTGACCGCATTCAATGTTTTTTTGAAGGAAACAACAGTCTTGTTGTGTTTAGCTCAAGGGAGTAACTGTCGGCTCCAGCGTCCAGATTAGAGATTTTGTTCTTCACATCAAAAGCGGCACAGACTGCTCGCTCCTGCACCGGGTTGTCCAAGAGCTGGCTGTGACAGAAATACCTTTGTAAGAAGCTAAAAAAAAGCAGAACAGAAACCTAAAACGTACAGTACAGGCAGAGGAAGTGAGACAGGTAAACAAAAAAGATGAGTGAAAAGGACACAGAGAAACACTTTCACTGAGACAGACGAGCCCCTGTTTGATCACGGTCACAGCCGCTAACCCCCCCCCGGAGCAGTTGACTAATCAGTGCTAATGTATTCACTGGTTGTACTACCAGTCAGTCGACCACCCTGCCTCAATGTCCAGACACATACAGCCACTACAGTGACAATTCCACTAATTGATCTATTTAGTGGAATTCTATTTTGATATATTATTGTTAAAGACAATTTTTGAATGCAAAAAATGGCAGAAAATCCGGTGTTCAGCCTCTAATAAAGGAAGATTACCAGTTTTTCTCTGTCATATCATATTAAACTGATAAAACAAGACATTTAAAAGCATCACTTTGAATTATAGACTGTGATGGACATTTTCTAAATGTTTCATTATTTTCTGACATGATATTGACCTAGAGATTGATTTAGAAAATCACCTGCAAATGAATCGCTAATGAAAATAATTGTTAGTTCCCGCCTTACCAGCCAACGCTAGATGTTTCTTCACCTTCAATTTCCTCCTATTATCTATAAGGAGGTGGGGCAGTCCTTCTGTCTACCTACACCTTCTGTATTACTGGGTTCAGCTCTCTTCCTCCAGGGATGCTGGGGGATTCAGTGACCTTGGAGGTCCTGGTACAGTAAACGCTGCTCCATATGAAGTGCATCAAGCCGCTTTACATCTCATCAAGGCTCATGAGTAATTAGCTGTTTTGGACCTAATGTGTGCTGTGATTACCTCATTATTACCACTGCTGTGGCTTTTATTAGGGCTCAGCAACATATCCAAGGTTTTATTTAGACAGTGCCAGTCTTCCATTACTTACTCAGAAGGACTTGGAGGTCAATCTAATGATCCTGACTTGCTGTCTGTCCATGAAGGAATGGAGAGGGGCAGCCCCGGCTTTAGATTGCCTGTCCGTCTGTTAGTCCTTGAACAGACGAGTGAGAGGCCACAGGCTGCAGACAAGCTGTCTGTCTTCAGAGAAGGGGGTGTGGGGACACTTTCTAATGGTCGTCAGTTAGGACTCGGTGTAGCTACCTGCCAATCTGGTCTGACCTGCCCGGCAGGAAATCAAGTGGGGAGAGGAGAAGAGGGAGAGAACTGGCCCTACCGCTTTGTCTCACTGCTGTTTATTTACACATTGTTGGCCTCAATGTCATTAACGTCCAGTCCAATTCTCAGGCTTATACGTCCAATTACAGCTGCTTGTTTCCAGCCGCTCGTTAGTCCTTTTAACAGCTACAGTAGCAGCAGTGTGGGTAATTTGTGACACTCGAGTAAATAAAGTAAAAGTGGGTTGAAATTGATATTGCAGGCACCTTTAGGGCATGATAGCCAGGTATTATAAAAAATAAATATGACACCAGCAATGAGGGCTTGTTATGGGCGGGGAGTAACCAGGCAACAGGGCGACAAGATGAGGTCATTAATGGATTTATTTTTTTCCTTGGATCCTGTTGCAAAGTTGGCAACCAAAATCCCTGCGTGTGTTTGATCATCACGTAGGCTTGTTTGTTTTTTTCTCTTTAGAGCTCTGTAAACAGTATAGAGGTGTATTCAACCCCACTTTATCTTGAGGAGTCACACACAGCCACTCTCTCTCTCTCTCTCTTTCTCTCTCTCTCTCTCTCTCTCTCTGTCTGTCTCTCTCTCTCTGTCTCACACACACACGCGCAGGTGAAGGGCGTATCTCATTGCGTCACACGAGCTGCAGTGGTGATGAGTGGTGCGGAAGGAGCTGCCGTCAGTGTGCAGAGCTCTCGCTGCTCAGTGTGGAAATAGGTTTTTTGTAAACAGCTTGAAAGGGATTTTTGTTGCGGCTAAAGGGATTGTTTGGAGTTTACGTGAGAGGACACCTCAACAAAGATGTCCAGCTGTGGGGAAATGTGCCTGTAATGCACAGCTCTGAGCAAGTGGAAAACTCAGGTAGGCTGTTCCATGTCTTCCTGAGCACAGGTGCTGTTGTTCTCTGTATCCGGGTGTGTGTCGCTGCTGTGGTTAATACATAGCGGGTGGATAGCAGATACTCTGCGTGCTATTCCATCGCCAGTTTGATGTGTTTCTCCTTTTTGTGAAATCAAGCTGCTGTTCTGTTCCTACCCACCACTGACACACATTTGTTCTTTCTTTCTCTCCCCTGCAATGTTTTCCTCGCCTCCGTCCTCCTGCCCGTCTCTCTGCCTCTGCAGGGGAGTCAAGCCGGGAGCTGGGCCCCCCTCCGTCGGTGGATGAGGCAGCCAACACATTGATGACGCGCCTGGGTTTCCTTCTGGGAGACAAAGTGAGCGAGGGGCCAGCCGATACCCAGTACAGCATGGAGGAACCCGAGGCAAGACAGGTAATGGTCTCACTAATGAACTGGACCTTTTTTTTGCTTGAGAAATCTGCTTTTATATCTTTTATCTAAGCATTCATTGGAGAAGAAGATACAACTCTGTTATCTTTTCTTAAAGAGCCTGTAGACAAAAAAACTAAACACCCAATGAAAGAAACTGTTTTTCCCAGCACTGCATTCAAATCTCATGATGTCACCTGATTCAGTCTTTGAGTCAATATAAGGGAAACTTTGTCTGGGGTTGTGTAATTCAAACAATTGTTGCCAAAGAATATACTCCAGTTTTGTTTTTATTGCCTTATCTGCGTTTGTTACGGTTTATCCTAATCTGATTATCTTACTCTGTATGTGATTATGACACATTTCAATCGTGGGAGATCGTGCTTTGGAACTTGAACAAACACGCAGTCGTCTGCTTTCAACATTTATCTTCATAATATCAGTGTTTACACTCGGTTTTGACAGATTTTTGGATGGCAGGGTAGCTGAATCAAAAGAGTTCTGTAAATTTCCCTTATACACCACCACCACAGCTTCGGAATGTATCAGTGCCTCTCCATCTAACATTGGATATCTCTACTTAGATTTGTATACAACCAATTATTTATTTCCCAGCATACTTAGAACTTGTCTTATTGGAAGAAAGTTTCTTAAGGTTGAGTTGAGCTGCATGTTCTGGGTTTCTCTCCTGCATTTTAACCTTTCAATTTGGGAATTTGGCAGTTGAGCAACAAACAGCTCCTGGCACAAGAGGCCGCTCTACGCTCTGCAGCAGATGCCCTGGTTTCTCTCTCTGAACCTGGTTTGACAGGTATGAATTTTCCAAACTAAGGGAAAAAATCAGCAGCGGCAGAGAGAAAGAGAGGCAGATATAGGTAGGGGGAAAAGGGGCCAACCTGTTGCTGAATCCTTCAAACAGAGTCTGTGTATGGGCTTGCACTAAAGCAGTGTGGATAAGCGATTAGACTGATGGACTGCCTGTGCTTGATGTGAGCGCTGCTGTAGCAGTGGGGGTGTATAAATTGAGAGAGGTTTATTCAAGCGGCTCTTTTTAGAGACGTGACTCACACCAGTGCCCCGCTGCATCGTGAACACAGAACAGACCTATTGTTTAAGATATCTGCCCCAAATGCTGTTCTCCGGATATAGTTTGTGTGATTCATTATCTTCATTTTTTTTAGCAGATTATAGAGCAGGCTTTTGTTGTAATTGTGCTAATTTGCTTGGGTTTTACTAGCTTTCAATAGCATTCATTACAGTCGACACAACCAAGTTACTACCTTTTATTTACTGTAAAGGAAGCAGGCCGATATCTTCCTATTTAAAAAATGTTGAGCTAAGGTGAGGGTTCTATTTTTCTGTAAAACACCAATCTACCATCTTCCATTTGACATGGTTAGGTTCCTCTATTAGCTGGTGTCAGTGCTGCCAGCCCTTGCCAGCAGACAGAACAAGGTGACCTTAACTCGCAGAGAGTGCTGTTAATTGCCTTTCATACTCTCGTGCTCAAACTCCCTGAATAGACGCGTTGCCCCCAAGTTAAATCCAATCCACGTGCGACGCCTGAGGTCTGCACTAGGCCAGGTTCATTAGCCCAGCAGATAGCGCTGTGTTCTTTCTGTGTGTTTTTTTGTGTACTGTTTGCTTGCTCTGAGGGTCAAGCTCCTGTAAACATAACACTATAGTGGTCCCATCCATGGCGAAAGCAGAGGGCAATGCCACAACACGCGCACACACACACACACACACACACACACACACACACACACACACACACACACACACACACACGCAAAGCACCTACTTTAACAGAGCCTGAAATGGCCAGGGTTAGTTCTTTCAGAAAGGGGATGATGTTGTATTTGGAGGTGGATTATGTCTACAACATAATGGTTAGTTATGGCGTTACTAGAGTAAATTATATCGAAAAATATTTGAAATATTTTCCACTTATAAGTTTCAAAATGATGTGGGAAGAACAATATAACCATTTTTAAAGTAATTCAGTCCAGTTGAATGGGCCTATTTAAAGTGGCCCTATTGTGCTTTTGGGGGTTTTCCCTTTCCTCTAGTGTGTTGTATAGGTTTGTGTGCAAGTAAATGGTCTGCAAAGGCTATAATCTCAAAGTTCCTTCCAGAGGAAATCGCCTCCCACACACTCCCCCCCCTAATGCCTGAAACGCCTCTATGGGACTCCTTTGTTTACTTCCGTAACATGATGACACTCATTTCTATTGGCTAATGCTCTGACAGATTGTACGTTATATGTGGGGCATTTCAGACAAATCTCTAAGCGAATGAACAACAGAGCCGACTAGCTAACCAATCAGAGCAGACTGGGCTCTGGTTTCAGACCAAGATGTCCTCTTTGTAGCTAAATTACCTTTTTGACCGTGTCATTCAAACTGCCTTTGGAGTTGGATTAGATGGATTGCCATGATATATATATATAAAGACATTCATGGTCCCCAGAAGAAGAATTTGATGATCCTCTGGCTTTTCCAGTGTCATCCACATTTACGTTTATAATTCAAATGTCTCAACAACAGTTGGATACATTTTCATGAAATTTGGGTCGGCCATCCATGTTCCCTTCATGATGAACTTCAAAAACATTGGTGATCCTCTGATGTTCTGTTTAGCGCCATCATCAAGTCAACATTTTAAATATGTTCAATATCTTGTTTTGTGGCCAAATCCTTGAAATATAATGACATTCCTATCATCCGTCCTTCCTCCATCTGAAGTAAGCACTTAGCTCAGTAGCATGGCTGTGGACACTTTGTCATGGATCTTAGACACTAAAATGTGGGTAGGGATTCTCGAGTATCAAACCCTGCGATTAATTGACCCCGATCCATCTTCTGAGCCAAAGCCTTAGGAGCCTTTCAGCAGATAATTGTCAGTTCAATCAATAATGAAAGTAATCGGCAGTTGCAGCCCTACTCCAGACTGTATCCGTGTGTGGGTGTGTGTATTAGCTTAGTGTGTCCCTCAGTCTTCTTCCTGCAGATTAAACTAGACTAGATTTAGCCTTGAGGGCCACTTCACTTCTCACGATCTCTCCAGTGTTGACCTGAACTCATCGGCATCACCGTTAAGGAGAGACCTCCATTTGTTTCAGTGTCTGATACTTAATCACTTGGCATCCCTGTTTTTCTTGCGCCTCTGCATTTCCGTTGATGCTGCATGCCTGTGTTTAGGTGTGTGTGTTTCTGTGAGAGCGTCAGTGGGTGTTCGAAGCAGCAGATTAGACGCAGCAGAGTGTTATTATGTCCCCTGTTGTCTCGTCTCTTCTAACCTGAGCTGACGCAGAAGAAGGTCACTGCAGGGTGCCAAAGCAAGGCTATAAGAATCATATATTTATTGTGTGATTTGAATTTTCAGTGGAATCAGGGCAGGTCTAGGAAGAACAACAGTACACAACCCCACATGTGCCATGGGACTCTGCAGAATCTGATTTGGGAAATGCCACTCCCTTTAGTTTCTAAAAAGGGAAAATTACTGTTTTCCTGCATTTAGATGTTGCCGCTCAAATCCCCGGTGTTTACGCTAACTCTCCAACGCTTGGTTATTTCCTGCCATACTCCTCAGCTGCAATACATTGTGTTGTAAGGTACCTTTTTGTAAAGCGATGTATAGGTTATATAGGTGCTATTTATTAACATTATTGGGAATAACACTAGTTATTGAATGTTTTTGTGTGTGTCAACATATTGTACATGTGTATGTTTGAGCTGTGTAGCATTACATCATTCTTGCTGAAGCTATTCCAAACCCTTATTTTTGAAAATTGCTTCAAATATAATGTATTATATGATTGTATGTGTGTGGGAGAGGAAAGCCTTTGAAGGACCAACTACATAGAGGCAGCGGGGGTCTAAGCTTTTGAAAACAGCGATATTGAAGTGACATTTTACTCTGAATATGACTCAGATATTAAAAGTTCAAACATTTCACTTTGCCTTTTGTACTAGTGTGCACTCATTGAATTATCTGAACAAAACAAAGCGTTTTTAAAAGTCGTTTCTATCTTTTCCAGGGCCAGAACCAGAGGATCAGCCCGTGCTCCACCCTGACCAGCAGCACCGCCTCCCCCCCCGCAGGCAGCCCCTGCTCCACCCTCCCTCCAGCGATGCCTGGCCAGGCCGGCAACAGGGACTGTGCCTACGGCTCGGTCACCAGTCCCACCTCCACCCTGGAGAGCAGGGACAGCGGGATTATCGGTGAGATACACAAACAGATTTATAAAGAACAGTTTTAACAAATGTGTAAGGATAAGGCTAGAGTTATTCAATATCTTTCCCCTTTGTTCCATTAACAAACCAACACATTATTTATAAACTCACAGTCTCTTTTAGAGATCTGGGGACATTTAAAACAGCATAATTGATGTATAAAGTAGAAAGAAAGATGCCTCCCCACTGTATCCAGAAGCTATTTTAAATTTGAGTAAGTCTGTATGAACTAAGAGGTATTTGAATTTTTACAAAAGTAGGACCAAATGCAAGATATAAAACAGTCAAGGGAGCTAAATGGGGAATAGCTTTGAAAAGCAAAGCAAAATGTATAATACACTTTTATTATAATTCACTTAAAAAACAAAACAATATATCTACCAAAAACATTGCACCTAAGATGAAGATGATTTGCAAATATAAAACATTGGTGTGAACACTTATTTATATGAGTGTATATGAATTTAGGTGGGATTTTTTGCGCATATTAAATGAGTCTTTATTTTCAGTATATACCACATAATAAATGTATAAAGGGTAAGCTAAGGCTTTAGCCTACACTTACACTTTGCTTTGGAATATCACTATTTCAAAAGTAGAGGCTGATTATTGTTATGATTATTTATTTAGACCCTCCAGAAAAACGCGGGCTAAATTCCTTGATTATGCGATTAAACATGCAGGGTTTTTATGTGATTTTATGCGGTGAAATTGCGGGAAGTTGCGAAATATGTGGAAAGTTGCGAAATATGAGAAATATTTTTTTTTAAATATTGGGCTGTCTTATTTATTCTCTCTCACACACAACCTGCCACTAACGTTAAACCCCTTTACTATTCAATTAAACACATTCAATGTTTATTTATTGTAAAAGCAATTGGGATATTTTAATCACACTCTCTCACACACACACACACACACACACACACACACACACACACACACACACACACACACACACACACACACACACACACACACACACATCTTGTAGGCTACTCACTTCGCTTCTTGTAGCCCTCGAAAGGGTTTTGGAGGTTGATGCCTCGGTGAACGTGAGTTGTTTGGCTTTCTTGTCCGCAGCAGCAGAAAGCATTTTTGAATGTTTGAATGAATCAAAGTGGGTCGTCACCGTCGATTTTCTCTTATGCTCCAACACACAGTTGCACGGGGTGCAGAATAGTTTCCCCCCACTTTCGTGAAAGACATCGGGGTACTGCTTTGCCCGGTCTTTAGCAGAAATGTTCGTCG
>NW_011333365.1:8093-60843 GCF_000735185.1 Notothenia coriiceps | reverse complement strand
CACACACACACACACACACACACACACACACATCTTGTAGGCTACTCACTTCGTTTCTTGTAGCCCTCGAAAGGGTTTTGGAGGTTGATGCCTCGGTGAATGTGAGTTGTTTGGCTTTCTTGTCCGCAGCAGCAGAAAGCATTTTCAAATGTTTGAATGAATCAAAGTGGGTCGTCACCGTCGATTTTCTCTTATGCTCCAACACACAGTTGCAAGGGGTGCAGAATAGTTTCCCCCCACTTTCGTGAAAGACATCGGGGTACAGCTTTGCCCGGGTCTTTAGTAGAAATGTTCGTCGGTAAATGAGATGGATCAGATTTTTTCATCTTGGTGTTTTCTCTCTCGTGTGAGTTCCACACGTTCACTACGGTGTTGTTTACGTTCTGTGATGCGCGAGCTGAGGACATCGCGTCATCATCATCACTACTTCACGTCAAGACGAGTTAACTTTCTTTTTTTCAACTTTGTGTGGAAAAATGCGGGGATTATGCGCCCTCTTAATAAATATGCGCCCTTTTAAAAATCTGCGCCATTTTGCTGATTATGCGGTAAATTTAGTGATCGCATAATCACGTTTTTCTGGAGGGTCTATTTATTGTACATGTGTATATTTAAAACAAAAGACTTACTAAGTAACTAACTAACTAATAAGATATGTATTTGCGTCCAGTATGGTGAGAAGAGAATTACAAGTGGTGGAAAACCAAATAATGCCAAGCGAGAAACCAAATAACTGTCTATAAAAGACAGGATTTAAAAAACAAAAATATTCAACCTTACCTGCTCATCCTGTTCGATTCAAAGCCTCTGATACCTGAGAGTTACATCTTGTGACAGTCAGTGGGAACATGCCTCATTTCACAGCTTTGTTCGAATCACCCCAAAAACGCTCTCTTGTCCCCTTTAGCTCAAAATGTAAACATCTGAGTTTCCAGACAGACTTTGGCACTTCTCATGCACAGTCAGATCCAGTCTCTCCTCCTACGGGAAGACAATTCAGTTGCTTATTTCATGTTGACATCCACTGCCGCATTGTTAGCAAGATAACAGGAGAGATAATCGCTCACTGATGTGAAGCGCTAATGTCAATACAGGTGCCAACACTGTTTCCATGCAACAATAATGAACACCTGCGTTCAGAACATCCATAAAATGTAAGTGTGGAATCAGACGCCCGGGTTGTGAAAATGGACTGAAAGTACGAGGCTCATTTCTCACAATAAACCCATCATAGCTGTATATGCAACATAACTAACATTGATGTTTGGTTCTGCTGCAGCCACACTGACCAGCTACTCAGAGAACATGGAGCGAGGCGGGAAATACGGCGAGGGCTCCCGGGGAAACCTGAAGCTGTGGCAGTCTCAGAAATCAGGCATGGACTCGTTCCTGTACCGGGTGGATGAAAACATGACCGCCTCCACCTACAGCCTCAACAAAATCCCTGAGCGCAACCTGGAGAGCATGTCCTCCCACTCCGCCCACTCCATCCCTCTGTACCTCATGCCCCGCCCTAACTCTGTGGCTGGTGAGTCCCCTTCCTCTTTCCCTTACTCTCCTTTGGAAGTACAAAGGGAGGACAGTTTGTCTAAGGAGCCGGAAATATGGTTATTTACACGAGCAGTATACCAATTTTGCCAAAGTGGAGTACTTTTTCTGGCAAAATGGGATTGAACTGCTCTTTCTATTTTTGGCTCCTTTATTTGGCATCCTCACTTCTGTCATGTTCTCTTTCCTTGCTTGTTTCCTTCCTTGATGAACTGTGATCCTTCCCTTTGAATTCTTTCATTGATACATCCATGTGTGTGGCCATGGATGTATCAATGAAACTGAAGAATAGATTTTTCAGAGTCATACATGGGATACATGTATGATTCTAAATCTTGAGACATTTGTTTTGCCAACTTTGAGCTAGTCTTTCCTCCAACGTTCAAAAAGCATTCTCAACACCTTGAAATGCCTTTACCTTTTCTTGTCTGTCATTGGCTATAAGCAGTTTATCAGATTTTAGACATAAATATCCCATAGTTTGGTTAATTATTGACCGCCAGAGGTTCAGTAGGGAAACATCTCATCTGTAAACCTTCATATAACCAATTCATCTCTGAACAAATTGAACACAAATCTCAAACCTCCAAAGCACATTACTCCTGCTAATCTGTGATAAACCAGCCTCAACTCTCTCAAATGTGAGGCTTGGTTAGAAGAGGAGATCAATTGTGGTTTGCTTTGATTCTTTTGTCATTTTAAATACATTCCTTAACTATCTGGAAAAACAACTCTTGTTCCTCAACATTTGAGCGTTTGTGTTTACATTTTGGCTAGCGGCAAATCCATGGTGGTATTTAGTTTAAGTATTACAACCCTGTGGTGTGGATCGAAACCACAGAGCAGAATAATAGTGTGGGAAAAACAGCTTCAGCAGGAGAACATACTGCGGCTGGAAAGATATCACATACAAAACAGGCATTTGTGTCTGACAGAGGTCTCATTGATGTGTGTTTCAGAGCCTAAGGAAAAATAACAGCAAATGTATCATGAAAAATGTCAGTTTCATAACAGCGAAGCAGTCCTAATGGGCCTGATTGTGTTATTGTCCTCATCTTGAGAGAGGCTGGTACAGACGATGAGCTCTATTATGCACTTAACCCACTCCCACTGGGGGGGAAAAGCGTTTGCACGTACTGTAGACACGCACATAATATTTCACTAAACACTGTAATATGCCTGACAAGGCCCGTCACCACAGCTATGACCTTCTATTTATGCCGGTCGTGTTCTGCTGTTTGACACTGCTGTCTGGCAGCGATGCGACTCTGCCGGGGTTTAGAGATTCACCCTCGATCTCATCCCCGCCCCTCAATACCCAGACCTTCAAAGGAGCCTGAGTGAGCTGGAGACGGCTTAAAAGACGTACTATAAGCTGCAGATGATGCAAAAAATAAAGAGAGAGAGAGAGGCAGCGGGGGAGAAAAAAAAACATGATAATGTTTCTGAATGCATTTGTATTTGTCAGGAACATGAATTCAGAAGGAGAGGGAGACGGATACATTCGGGAGAGGAGTGAAAGTAGAGTTTCGTAATCTCTCGCTCCCTCTCACTCTCTCCTCCACAAATAATTATTAGACGATGTAGGGATGGGAGGCGAGCTCAGGCTGAGGATTGGCTGGGCTCACACAGCAGTGGAACATCAAAGCCCCAGGCATTAACCGTTTCTATCCCCCAGAGTGACAGAGAGAGACTCGCTTTGAAGTGTGGGGAGAGAGGGAGAGTAGAAGGGGACCGGGGAGGAAAACGAAGAGGGGGGGGGTTTAGCTGCTCTATTACCTAATGAAGGCAGAGCTGTGCGTTGGTAGAGCTTAAGATGGATATGTAGGAAGGTGTAACCAAGACAGAGTAGTCCTCATTTCAGAAGGACAGAATTAAGGTTTTTAGAAATGAGTCATTACAGCCCGTTTGGAATATAATTAGTTCCAGAAAATAATTTTACTGAAGAATTGTACGTCAGGACTAATTCATTACCAATTGTTTCTCACAAATACCCCTACAAATTCAAGTAAAGTAGTGTGAACCACAAATAGAACTGCAGCATCCGTCTTGTATTCCATACAATAGCTCCTAAATGCTATATCCTACATTTCCCATAATGCAACTTGATATTATCTTTTTATTAAAGTTGATCTTGTCAAAAGGGAGTTTTGCAAGTCTTGTTTAGGTGTAGTATCAAATCGATGGGGAAGACCTGGAAACAATGACCAATCAGGGCAGACTCCGCTGTTTCGGGAGGGGGCTTAAAGAGACGTGCGCTAAAACGAGGCCTTTCAAACAGAGGGTGAATACGGCTGCGGTCAGGTTAACAGTTTGAGAAAAATTAGGTTTTTTTTCTAACATTGAAGCTTGTAAACATGTGCTAGATATAAGTATGAACATGATAATGAGAATGATATGTGCCCTTTAAGCCTTCCCTGCATGGTTAAAGAGCAAAGAGGCTTTATAGTGAACACATCCCCTTCACAAAGGAAAGTATGAGCATGCAGTCGCCTGGTTGTCGGGGGTGTACATGTCTCCAGGGTAGCTCATATATTTTTCACATAGTTTTTTCTAATTCCCTTCAATGGTATTGGTGTGTAGGCACACACTGACATCTCAAAACCTTGGCAAATTAAACCCAACAACAATGGGGAAAGTCATTTGTATTATTTAACTGAACTGACCCTGATGTTGGAGGATCTATATACCCCAGCTTCTATAATTACCTGGGGATTGTGGAATCCCTACTCACACAAAGACTTAAGAGTTATAAAAGACCTTCTGACATTCTATGAACTCACTCTATAAGCCTATATCTCACTAAATTGAGATAACGGCTCACCTGAGATTACATTATTCAATTTGGGGGGCGGACAAGTGTCATTGATTTCCTTTTCAACCATTTTTTCCCTGATAATCCCACCTCTGCTTATATACTCTGTGTAAAGCCCGGAAATATTATTGTTTTAGTGCCAGCACCTCCATCATTTATCGTCTCGAGTCATCTCTCGGGCGGTGAGAGGAGAATGGTGAGGCGTTTAGAGCAGCAGCAGCAGCCACCTCATATCTTAGATGACGAGGCGGCTCCCGGCTGATACAGTGACTGGCTCTGGACGGCAGCCCAGCTGGTCTGTGTGTGTGTGTGTGTGTGTGTGTGTGTGTGTGTGTGTGTGTGTGTGTGTGTGTGTGTGTGTGCATGCATGCGTTCAAGCTATCAGTCACTCTTTGAAACAGGAAGTGTCTGATGTGGCTGTCGTTGGCTCAAACAGCTAGGCTCTCTATTCCACACTTTCTTTTTCATACTCTCCCTCTTCCATACATTTCTCCCTTCTGCTGTATTTCTTTCACTATGCGTGCAGTCTTAGCGCATTGGCACAGGAGCTGTGAAAGTGATCCTCAGGAGCCTGCTGCATTGCAGATAGAGGTGATGAGCACACAGATTTGATTCCTCACATTCAGACACAGTTGAAAAAGAGAGAAAAAGGAGCCATTCTAGCCCTGAGTCATTCTCCCTTGGTTTAGCTGCTCCACTGTTTCCTTTTTTAGCGCAGTTGGTTGACCGGCACCCACATTCCCATCAGGGCCAGGCCTCCAGCATTCTCAGCTGCCATTTTCCTCCATTTTGGGAAACCCATGTGGCTCTTCTCTGGGTCCATGGCTGGGTTGACTCAAGCAGTCATACACACTGAGCCATACACATGATCTGTACTCCATTGGGCGTAGCTCCAGAGGCAGAGAAACCCCCCTCAGACCAAGGAGAGGACTGATCAGTGTTGAGGTGGTAGTGAGAGGTCCTGGGCTCAGAGCCCTGTCCGCAGAGGGATTACTGTGGCGTGCTTTTTGGAGTCACTGGAGAGAAGGAGCTTGCAGCCCAAGTTACATCTTTCCCCAACTCCTTGACTATGACTTGGGATTTCAGGACCTCAGAGTATTTCAGGTAGAAATGTATTAACATTTATTGAAAAATGTCTGTTACAGGATATAAATCCTCCACAGCAGACCCTCCAACTGCAACAAACAAACAAATGAATACCACAATATACTCCTTAAATATCATTTTATCGTTTTGCCCAAGTTTGTAACTCTTCTGTTTTACTTCTTTCTCACAAAAATGTTTTTCGCTATTATTTTCCCTATTGTTATAAAAAAAACCTGTACGTTGTTGCACTCCATTTTTTATCAACGATAATTATATAAGTGTTGTTCCCAATCAAAGTTTCCTAATTCCCTTCAAGTTTCTATGGACATTTGCCTTGTTTTAATTAGATTTTAGAGCTCAATTCCCTATTTATTTTTTAATAACAAAATACCTTAAATAACAACACAATGTTCACTTTTACTGATGGGGCTCATGTGGTGTGTCAGCACCTCTCCACCTTGATGGTGCTTGTACATGTTGAAAAAAAGTTAGAGAAAACAAATTCAAGAGTTAGAGACTACAAGCTCTTATAAGGAGAAATCCATCTGATTATAAGATGAATATTATTTTTTTAGCTTGTTGATGTATTGATAACATTGTACTCTCTAATGTAATTGCTGTTATGATCAGAAGGGTAGTCAAATTATCAGAATGGCTTAAAACAATATTTGGACATAATACATTAATGTCAAATGATAAGATTATTACCCAAAGTGTCCAATCTTAACACCATTGCTGATTACAGACCAGCTTCCTGGTTTCCTGAGGGATTATAACCAACATTCCAAGGAGGGCACTCCAAATAAAGTAGTTAAGTCCAATCGTCACCACTTCTATTTCTTGCCTTCTTCACTTTGTCGTCACGATGATCCCAAATTCTCAGAAATTACCTCAGTGAGTGCAGTGTTTTTATAACCAACAGAACCACTAAGGAAACATCTACCAATTCCAACCCAAGTTAAATAAAGTAGAATTACCATAGAAAAACGCTGGCTAGGTTCCCAGAAAAGTGTTACACAGAATATTCTCCCAAATTACTACTTTGTGGATAATATAGTGTCTCTTATATTTTCTCCTTTATCAGCGTCTCCTTAGGTTTTCCATTATCACTGCATGACTAGAGTTTATTCTAACCAGTTTCCTGTTGTAGCACTTTTTGGCTCATTTTAAAAACAAACAAACTCTGTCAATGACGGTGTCTCCGCTTGATGTTATGACTTGGCAGCTTGGTCACCTCAGTCCCTTAATCTCCTGAATTTATTTGTCATCTTTATTGTCACGGGGAAATTTGGTTTACAGCAAACCACCAAGTAAAAAAGATGGCACCTGTATAATCTGCCAGAAAGAGATTGAAATTCTCCAAAAGTTAGTATTCAGAGCTGGCTACATCAAGCATGGCTTCCCCAAAACTTGTCCCTTATGCGTTTCTGCTAAATAAAACAGCTGCGGACCAATCAGCTGCTGGCCATTTAGTAATAACAGATGATTTATTTTCTCTTTCACTCCCGCCCCTTTATCTGGGGTTCAGGTGTGACGGAGAATCGGGTTCCGTTGTTTACTCACACTGGTGACGGGGTCTATCCTCATTTAACATTCACTGGTTCCGAGCATTGGCCCCCGAAGACGCAGCATGGTGTGAACAATCAGCAGCCAGCGTCAGACGGAGCTCACTCCATGAATAAGACATTTTTCTGCTGAGCTAATTAATCCTGAGAGGGGCCGGATGGCATCTGCCTCCGTGCCGCGTGACAGACACTGAGAGGAGGGAGTTTTTAGGACAGCACCATGTAGGGCTGGCTTGCTCCTTCCTGTTGGAGTTAGCAAGTGTGAGCGCGGGAGCCTGACAACTGCCTCAAGACACTGGGATGAACCAGTACCACCTTCTTTTGTCTTTATTTGTAGTGCTTGTTGACTGTAAGTGTCTCTCAATGTACATACACATGTTGACAATAGTATCTTTCCCCCCCTCTTTCTCTGAAATACTTCCCTCTGTCTTCTATCAAATATATGCAACAACAGCTACCAGTTCAGCCCACCTGGAGGACCTGGCATACCTGGATGAGCAGAGACACACTCCATTACGCACCTCGCTGCGCATGCCCAGACAGAGCACCACCTGCGGGCCGGGTCGCTCCGGGCAGGACCTGAGAGGTGAGTACACACCAAAAAAATCACTTTCCTTTAACCTTGTGTCCATGAAAGCTGCACATTTTGATATAAAATGTGAAATAAACTGACAAAATATGTGCTGCTTTTTGCCACAAAGAGTTTCTAAAAAAACAGTAAACGTTAGCTGTTGGTAAAAGTTTTAAACCTACAACCATACTTTTCTGTCCCTTTCAAAAAAGCTGCTTTGTTTAAGGTTTGGCTGCCATTAGCGATTAGTTTCACATCAGACACAGGAACGAACAATAAGACACTATTCTCTTTTTCATCCGCCAACAACAAACTCAAAGCAGCTGAGCATCGCGAGACGAAAGCTGCGTGACGAGCAAGTTCTTTTCATATATTCCAGAACAGCGACGGTGGATTTGCTCTGAAACTAGATCAGTGACTCTTCCGCGCTGTTCGTTTTGGAAACTAGAGGACTAGAGTGTGTGTGTGTGTGTGTGTGTGTGTGTGTGTGTGTGTGTGTGTGTGTGTGTGTGTGTGTGTGTGTGTGTGTGTGTGTGTGTGTGTGTGTGTGTGTGTGTGTGTGTGTGTGTGTGTGCGCAAAGAGCATTTTGTCTGGTCGTGTCACCACTGTGTTAACATCTACAGTCAGCGTCCGCCCCACTGCACATTGTTCAAGCCTATCACACAGCCAGCGCCCTCCGTGATCCAGCAAATCTCCACATCCTCCTAACCAAAGGACCGAATGGCCTTATGTCACAACATTATTTGTCCCCTCGCCTCTTCTTCTTAAGTCACTTAGCCAGTAATGAACAGCTTAATGGCAACCCTCTGCCCTTCAAGCGAACACAAATATGCCCCCCTGTGTGTTTTAAACACCTTTTAAAACCCCACTTAGCTGAGAGTGTGCTCTGCTGAGCTGGGATGTGATTCCTGTCTACAGATGGGAAGGAAAGAGAGATGGTAGTGAGAAAGATGGAGCTGACAGAGAAAGGGAAGACGGGGTAGTTTTCTCTTAAGGCGTCGCTGTATCAGTGGTTGTTCCCCAACCTTCCTCCTCTGAGGGCAGCCAAGTGTGTTTACAAGCTAACCGACTGCGTCCTAGCATGCGTTCTGCCTCGTTGGATCAGTGTCAGAGCCTCCCTGAGTGCACTGCTCTGGCAGATTCACCAGGAGACACGAGAACAAGACAGAGGGAGACACACGGCAAGAGATACCAAGAACAGGGGTTTTCCCGGCAGATCATACAAAGACACATTCCAAATACCTTTATTCCTGAAATGTGAGGTTATAAACTTAATAGATAGGGAATCCCTAAATGATGGATTAGTTTACTTTCTTCCTAAACTTTCGAAATGTCTTAACAATCTAGCGATACATGTGAAAATGGATGTGAAAAAATACGTGAAAGAGGACATTTTCCATAATAGATTACCTTTAATGGATCTCTTAAAAAAATCTAATATGATTTACAATGTAAAACCTACATACATTGAAAATGTCTTGTGTTATGAGGGGCTAAACGGCAGCCAATATCAATTGAATAGAATAAAATATTTTCTCAGATTTAAAAAAAAAAAAAGTTGAGATGTTGTCATCCACACCTGCATGTTGCCCACTCTCTAAATATGTTATTCTGTTCATGTAGGTGGGAAGCAAGCATTCTTTCCACATTTGAGAGTAGGCTTAAATTAGGGCTGGCTCAAGCTACCTTGGACCAGCTACTCTCCTCTCCTCGTATGTAATCATGTCTAAACATTTTTGTGGAAACGATAACCTCTATTTTCTATTAAATAAATGTTTACTTTTGGACTTTACAACACTCTTTACAAACATTGTTTTCGATCACAAGAGTCTGAATAAACCCTCAGCAGCCACCACTGGTATCTAATTCCACAAACCGTGTAATACTGATAATATAACCGAGCCCAAATATTAATCTCAAACTTTACAGAAGTATTGGGTATTAACAGAATGATTAGACATGCAAGCGCTGAATTTAAATGTTAGATTTCAAATACCAATGTTATGAATTAATCTTTAAAGTGTTCGGTACAGACGCAGTAGCCTTTACTGCCTGTATTTATTATATTATTGAGCGCACAAAGCCACAGGAAGCAGTTATTTAAACCTGTTGTGCATCACAGAAATAGACCTGCTGGTTGTTTTGATTGAGATGCTGGATGCAGAGTTTCAGATGAACTAGAGGCGAAGTAGACTGCTGGTTTTGTGTAAGTCAGGTGCTAACCAGCTGACATATGTATCTTTCTACCAGTTCGTTTCTGTCGAAGCTTCTTTTGATGCCGGCCATCGGGGGCCCGAGCTGTGCTGCTGTTTTGAGCAGAGTGAGTCAGACTGTTACGGATCTTCTTGTGCTCCTGCCTGCCTACCTCTAAGATTTACCACCCACCTTATCTATTCACCGCAAACTCTCACATAACTGTTCGCTGCACACACACTCTCTCCCTCGTTTATCTTCACCTTCTCCCGCTCTTCGTCTCTCTTTCTCTGCTTTCATACACAAAACAGGCCTTGTGTGAGCTGATGGTTGCAGATTTTGGATGATACAAATATGTTCAACTGCAGTGGGTTTTATTACTCTCATAAATAATCACTGACAGGCGAAGCAACTTAAATAATAAGTGTTGGAAATTCTCGGTAGCGCTGTAATTGATTAGATATTTAAAGGATAAAGTTGGAGATATTTTTCTTATTGTCAAAAAATCCAGTGAAAATGCCAAAAGTGAATTTATGGCGCTAACTAAAAGTGTCTGTGTCTATGCAAAGCTTGGTTATATATGATATAGGAATTTGGTTTATTCCTAGTCAGTCGTACATACAACATCCTGCTGCTGTAAATATTGACTAAAGCACCAAATAAGTGTTAATCCACAGCTGAAAATACTCCAAAACAAATGGTTTGAGTAACGTTCTTTGGAAACATTTTTTATAATTTTCTGAATGAACATCCGTAGAAAATAAAACAGCTGCATGTCAACATTCATTTGAAATACAGAGTAAGTACAGTTTATCTATAGCAAACACAGATTAAAGGGAGCCCCTATTGCTGATAACTAGTGCATATGTGATGACCGTGCAAGAACATGTTTGCAACACAACAACTGAAGCCTTTCAGATGATATTCTAACCTCTGGAGATTCACTTATTCTTACTGTTCTACAACTCTGCATTAACCTCTTGCCTTTAAGCTGATAACAAATGTTTATGTTGAGCAATCTCAAATCAATGTTTTGAGGTTATATTAAGGTGTCCTTCTTATATAACATATTGACATGCTTCCTTTGTGCTTGTCTTAAAAGCCTAAGTAAGTCAGTAAATATTCTGCCAGCAAGGAAACAATATGTGACAGTTTGCTTCCATAAGGAAGATTAGAGCACACTCTGAAGAAATCCATCATGTATAGGCGCTTCCAGATTTATGGTGCTGCTCTAAGCCTTTTGTTCAAATTACATAAGATTTTTTTTTGTTGAGAAATGATGTAAGATCCTGTCTCCTCTTGCCGTCCGCTGCTAGAGGAGAAATGACTGGAATTTTAACTATAGGCAGACATAAACCAGACAGCAAACTCACACATCCACTAACTCCCACGCGCGCCATAAGAAGAGTCACCTGACACGATAGAACCACACTCCCCGGACCAGTAACAACAAGCAGACGGATCATTTACACCTCTCCTCCCATCGCTTCCTCTCTTCCTCCCATCTCTTCCTCTCCTCCTCTGCTTCTCCTCCTCTTCTCCCTCCTTCGTAGCGCTGCTCAGCCACCGTGAGTCATCCTCACCTGGTGAATAATTAAAACGTCTGAAACTCTCGCTCCGTCTGGCCGTGGAGGGTTTGCTGTAGTGGAGTGATACCTCGCTTAACTTCGCCTGAGGAGGGGGGAAGTGTTATGAGCAGGATTATGAGCCACTGCCATCCATCCCTCACACACACTTTTTAACTCCCTCAGCCCCCGTTCACAACATGGCTGCCATGTTTTCCCAGAATACCTGACACAGTGGAGCAGCGGTGGCGGCACGACTTGAGCGTGTTAATGTTGAATGGTTTCCGCCATTTGGAGGATGGCGCCCGATAGTACGAGGGTGCGTTTAGTAAATCCACCTGGACGGAATAGCTTTACGGGCATTCATTCACCCCCACGATAATTGGATTAGCAGCACTTAAAACAGAGAAGATGTTAGCCTCTCACTCCTGCAGGCCTATAGTGTTTTTAATGGCGGCAGTGGGTAGTTTTTGCACTGCCCATCACCAGTGTTGCATCAGGTCAATTCTTTCATGGCGTGACACCCAACTGGAATAATATTACATCAGTGTGTGAATTATAGACTGAATAGAGTAGTGCTATTTGCCTCTTAGAGAATCTGTGTGTGTGTGTGTGTGTGTGTGTGTGTGTGTGTGTGTGTGTGTGTGTGTGTGTGTGTGTGTGTGTGTGTGTGTGTGTGTGTGTGTGTGGTGCTAGCCGTCCTTTCAGTATAACTCGAGGATAGCTTTACATCCACTTCCAGGTATATCTGTGTGTACATTTTTCTGCTGATTGCATAAGTAAGAATATCTTCAGCATGATCAGCACATTTCTTTCTCACGCTGCGGTTACAATTAGCATTCCTGGGAGAAAAAAAAAAGTCATGCTTGCAACAGCACTTTGGAACGTGTCTCGAGGAAGATTACAATACAATTTGAGCTCATTATGTTGTGTAAACAAAATGCAAATTGGACTCATTTACAGGGGAAATACACCCTTGCCCCCTGATGTATTTTGTGTTACTGTACCTGCAACCTTTATTATAGAAATATATGCTGAAACACAAACAAATCGACAAGCTCCAAACATCTTATCTGACAAGTCTGATATATAATTCCTACAGCTTGGACTCTCAGTAGGCTTTTGCTAGTGTAAAGAAAAAATGATGCACTGGCACATCCAACCAGCAGTACCCTGATCAAATGCAGGAAACATAAGGAAGCAAAAGGTGCAAATCCATTTTTTATTTCATTTTCCAAAATTTCTCTTGTACTGTTTGATTTCTTTATGTGAAGACGTAGCAGCCTGTAATTCACAAACAGTGGTCTGCTGAGTTGAGGTGGGAGTCCCTCACCGCGAGGTCAAATTACTGCTAGTCCTGGATTCAATTATTTTTATGGGGATTGATTGATCTTGTCCGGCGCAATGGAACCAATTAGATTCTCCCAAAAGTGTGATCCTTCCCCAACTATACCTCTCCACGTAATTCAAAGGATTTCAATTAGTAATCGACCCCGGTCTGGTGGTTGCCCATGTTCCTGACATCATGATGTGTTGATGCTGCTTTTTTTAGGGTGTTTCATTGAGCTACAGCTAACCTTGTGCTTTGATAAACTGCTGCCCTGTTCCCATTGCTCACTGTCTCTCTCTCTTTCTCCCTCTCCTCCCTCATCACCTCTTCCACTTCCTGTGTTTCTGTCTCTGTCTTTGGCTTGCTGTTCGTCTCAGCTTCCGCTAATAACACCCATGCCTGGCAATCCCAGTCACGTAAGTTACTTTAATTTTAATTTGCTCACTGTTGCCGGTAAGCTTGCATTACGAGCTCTTGCCAGGAAAGTGTTTTGATTATTCACGTACAAATTCCCCAATCAGGCGTAATGGCCAGATACTGAGTTATAACACATTTATATGAATGACACACCAGATAGAAAATGAGACGATAAGTCTAGTCTCCAAGCTTAAATCAGATTTATAACACTGGACCCAGGAGGTGACACCCAGGAACAGCACACTAAATTGTCCAATGCATTTTTCACACTACTTGACAAGTTAGTACCAGATTCATTTTACCCCCATTAGTCCTTAATGGTCCATATGTGCTGTTGAAAGGATGCCCAACCTCTGGAGGACTTCCGTTTAATAACTCCCCCTAGTGAGGAAAATCAAAGTTCTAGATTGGCACTTAAAGTAGTTGCTCCCTGGACTTGTTGCACTAAAAGCAAAACAATTCTGGATTGTTAAAATATTATTTTATACTTTTTTATAATAAAAGATTATACTGAATACTTTTTATCTCCCGAACATCCTCTCATTTAACCAACCTAGCGTATTTATCCACAGAATCCCAAAGCACATTAATATAACTTTTAATCATTTTCTAATTTGTATATATTCAATCAAAGAATCAGCACTTTCCTGTAGGTTATAACATTTTTTCAGTGATGTTGTTCTTTAATGTTTTACTACATAAATATTGTTTTTCTTTTAGTTTTTAACCTATAATTACATTTATTCATGAAACAATTAGCATCGAAAACAAATATTTATTGTATTTGAGAAATACTCCCAATACTGGTACTTGTTACTTGTTTATGCTAATATGTGGCTGTTTATGTGTTTATATATTGTGTTAATCATATATAGTATGTATGCACCTATGAGTATTATTAGCATGTTGGTATAGGGACTTTTTCTAATTCAATCTCCAGATGCAATACTGCAGCTGGGGAGATTAAGTACATAAATGTGGTTTATAACTGTAATCCTGTCTTCCTGACCCTTCAGTGCGTTTTGCACCGTATCGGCCTCAAGACATCGCCCTCAAACCGTTGCTGTTCGAGGTGCCCAGCATCACCATGGACTCGGTCTTCACAGGCCGGGAGTGGCTGTTCCAGGAGATCGACGCGCACCTCAACAGCCCCAACGCCAACACCAATCGCGGCGTGGCGGTCGTGGGCAACATCGGCTTCGGCAAGACCGCCATCATCTCTCGCCTGGTGGCACTCAGCTGCCACGGCACCCGCATGAGACAGATAGCCTCCGACAGCCCTCAGAACTCACCCAAACGTAAGCTTCCATTTTTTGGGAGATACGATTTCCAAGTTTGTTTTTTGGAAGGGTTTTAAGGCAAACCATAACAGGCAAACCATAGCAGGAAAACCATAGCGTGAGAGCATATGTTATTGATACTGAGATTATTGATATAAATATATGTCTTTCCCTTTCCTGCCTGGCCTTTATTCCCTTCTCTAGTGTTTTTAATGATCAGTGAAGATGGCAATTTGATGAAGGGTCTTTCCTGAACTCCATTTTTAAATGATAGTATTTTTAAAATGCTGCATAATCCGACTCCAGCATTTGTTTTGAGACTCCAGTGTGAAAAGATGGCCTGACTGTGCCACGTGTTAGAGTCGTCCCTGAGTGTGTTGTGCTGTGTCCAGATGGAGAGGGGCTCCCTCTCACCCAGCCTCAGCCCACGCACGGCACCCTGGGAGGAGGCAGCTGTCCCGGGACCCCCGAGATGAGGCGACGTCAGGAAGAAGGCATGAGGAGGCTGGCGTCACAGGTAACACATACACCTGTGACCGTGAATTTTACATCTTGACCTTATTTACAGACTAAACAAGCCTAAGACTTCCAAAACAATGTTTGTCTTTATATATACATACTTCTTCTACACCCATTGGCTTCTTTTATAAATGCAGATGATTTATTACTCATTCATTTGCTCTGAATGAAAATAAGTCTGCTTGTAATGATTTGAATATGACATTTCCAGCTCCTAATTTATGGCCCTATATCTGTGTGAGCCCGAGTCACTTACGAACATTTCTATCTTCCCACACCTCCAGTTCCCCTTTTCTTTTCATACCTGTATAAAAAGGAAAAAACTGAATTGTCAAACATTTCGTCCGGGGTTCATTTACATACCGCGGTTTTGTCAGTTCTTTCTTTCATCTTCTCTTTATCAAAGACTAGAACTGCATACATGATTATTTAGAGGAAATATCTCCGCATTGCTAAAATGGGCATATGTATTATAATAGTACTTTCCATTGTTATTGTGGTTCAGCGTGAAATATTAGGCCTCAGTCTGTGTGTAATTTAAAAACGGCATCTTAAAAGGCTCCTTTTAATGTCTTAATCTAGCACCCATCATTTGAACGCAAAGGCCACGATTTCAATTAGTGACAGCAGATGTGGCAGAAAAGCCAATGAGTAGCTTTTATACAAAATATAAGCACTGACACTTTGTATGCCACCTTCAAGCTATCATGGACTCACACAGCGCTCTTTTTACTGTAGAATCTTGACTTTAAAACAATATTTCTGGAGTATTTAACTCGTTTTCACCTGCCTGCCTCCTAAACCTGTATGATGTGTGAAACCCTCTCCGTTTCCCGCACTTCTTCCTGTCTGCTGTCGCACCACTGTCCCCCTCCCCTGCTGCTTAGCCATCTGCCTCCCCGATCCCAGCCTGATGCATTATGTAGATGTGTTTAAAAAAGAAAAAACAACTTTGCCAGGGAGCCTTATGAAATATTTATACCTGCAGAAAGCCATTTCCCAGCCAGGCTATTATATCTTGTTAACTTGTGCATTAATAATTAGGCTAGCTCCCTTTTTCACCCTTTTTGTTAAAATCCCTTTCTCCTATTGTGACCAAAAATGTGCATTCCATTTTGATTAGTCTCACCGCCCTCTCATCGCTGCCCCCGTCTCTGAATATTTTTGTGACCCTTTAGTCCCGAGTAGCTCTCAGTCACTCCTGCTTCCATTGTTGTGTTGACAGAAAACTTACCTGCCCTCAGCTATTTTCTAATGCCACTGCATGTCCGTGCAAATACTTGTTTTTCATCTGTCCATTCATTAATCATGAACGTGTTTCAAGTACATGACTGTGAAATATGACAGTTTAACACTTTGCCACAGTCATGTAACACATGAGAACACACCAGCGAACTCCTCCTGAATCAGTCTCTCTTGGCAGCCGGAAGCGATGAATTATTAATATCTAAAACCGTACAGTGAAACCACAAGTATTTTGTTTCATTATACTGCAATCATCCACCACGAAGTTGACTCAATCCCAAATGAGTTGTAGCTTTAATAGAAAACTGTCTCTGCTCTGACGGAGCTGTGGAAGAAATGTTATTTCTTAAAATGGTGTAATCGGACTCCCATGCTCCCTGGCACTGATCTCAGATGTGCAATACCCAGAGGTTGGATTTCCAGAGTTCACCTTTTATATTTCTCTTAGTGACCTAGGCTGCATCTTGTCCCAACTCTCTGTCGCCCCCAGGTGGTGGCGTACCACTACTGCCAGGCAGATAACGCCTACACCTGCTTGGTGCCGGAGTTCGTGCACAATGTGGCGGCTCTGCTGTGCCGCTCGCCGCACCTCGTGGCCTACAGGGAGCAGATGCTGAGGGAGCCGCACCTACAGAGCATCCTCAGCCTGCGCTCCTGCGTCCAGGACCCCCTGGCCTCCTTCAGGAGGGGGGTGCTAGAGCCCCTGGATACACTTTACAAAGGTGAGACACATTGATTAGTCAATGGTTGTTTTGTTTATGGTTGATGAAGATTTCTATAGTTGATAAGTCTGTCAAGCATAAGTGTTCAATATATGCCGTTTACTTTATTCTATGAGCTGATTTTTGAACGAAAGTACCTTCTTGCTGAGCTTGAAGGCATAAAATGACCACATTGTATATATATTCTGGGTTTACTTATTATATGAAGTCATATTCAGTAAGCCCCATATTTAATCCTTATTCATTTGGTTAACCAAAAAATAATTTGGTCTTTTTGTTCAGTTGCTAATAAACCTTAATTTATTTTCTCTTGTTCAATGCATAAACTTGACTTGTAATCAAACATATTGCTTTGGGCAAATTGTAATGAATGTCTCTTCAGACCTCAGCATTCAATGTATGATTTGACTTGAATCCTTGGTGCTTGATGTTAGAGGCTTCTTTTACACAATGTGCTCAATATAATAAAGATCAAAGTACTGAAGCTAACTTATTTAACCAAAATGAGCTTCAAAGCTCTGGAAACATCAGGGAAATTGTGTTAAGATGTTTTGTTTCCATGTCAAATATGAATATCCTTCAGGCTGATGGGTGTTTCATTACAAGTCTGTCTCTATATCTTTATAAATGTGCTATCTTGTTTTAATGCTGACTGCTCTTTTTCAGAGAGGAAGATCAACTCTGAAGAGGACCTCATCATCCTCATAGACGGTCTGAATGAGGCAGAGTTTCACAAGCCGGACTACGGAGACACCATCGTGTCCTTTCTCTCCAAAACCATCAACAAGTTCCCTCCCTGGCTAAAACTGGTGGTCACAGTCAGAACCACGCTACAGGTAAAGGACATTTTTCAGAAATGTTTCCCACTGTTTGTATCTGCAGTTTCATATTGAAGCTCCTTGAAAAGGTTTCATTTTTAAATTCAGCAGAGGGGCGTGAAATAAATGTCCGGTTATTTTTGTATCAACTACAGGACACAGACAACTCTTTATCTCTGACCCTTCTGTTTTACCTCTGTTATGCAGAGGATGTGAAAAATAATATTAACCTTACCTTTCATTTAAGAGGAACACTGATGGAGAGCTGTTTTTCCTAGCATTTTATACTTTCTGTTTGTTAACTAGTTATTTTATGCTAATGTTCAGGTTTCATAATTGTATGTAGTGTCTCTACTGTGACATGTTAACATGCCTTAATGTTCAAAAAGGCTCTTTATTTTTCTCATGCTGTCTGTGCTGCAGCACATCTTTTCACCCTCTGTCTGAAACCAGAGCCCAGTCTGTTAGCTGGCCGGTGGTTGGATAAGTCCCGCCCCTTAGCCTATCGCATACAATGTGTTGGAGAGCTAGCCAATAGAAGCGCAAGTGTTATAAACTGATGTCACTAGGTCGCGGAAGTAAACAAATGTGTCCAATCGAGGCGTTTCGAGGAGGGGGGGGAGTGTGTAGGACTGGAATGAACTTAGGGGTTTTAACATTTTAACCAAAAGCATAATACTGTATAGGGCCTCTTTATGTGTGCAGACAATTTATCAAGATGTTTCTGCACCTTTATCACTAAGTTACTGCCTGTTCAGGAGATCACCAACGCGCTGCCGTTCCACCGCATCTCTCTGGACGGCCTGGAGGAGAACGACGCCATAGACCAGGACCTGCAGGGCTACATCCTGCACCGCATCCACAGCAGCCCCGAGATCCAGAACAACATCTCGCTCAACGGCAAGATGGACAACACCACCTTCGGCAAGCTCAGCGCCCACCTCAAGGCCCTGAGCCAGGGCTCCTTCCTGTACCTTAAGCTCACCTTTGACCTCATCGAGAAGGGCTACCTTGTTCTCAAAAGCTCCAGCTATAAGGTAAGGAGAAGGTTGTCAGTGTCTTCACCACAGACTATGGATGATGGGAGGGTTAAAAGGAGTTAGAAATCATACTATTTAGTGAGTCATAACTCACTCAAATCTGAACACACAGACATGATACACATTGTTATTTTCAGCGTTTTCCATTAACACTCAATACATCTATTTTAAAATGACAGGTGCGTCTTTAAACTCCAGAAGTTGCCTGAGAATCATGATGTTTTTATGTTTTCTCCAGTATCCAAATCATCCAATTGTATATGTCTCCAAATGAATGGATACACTGTAAACAGGAACTGCTAATGAATCATTTGGCATACTTTTACTGGTGTCAATATGTAAAAAAGTAACAAATAATGAGATTATAAGCTCACAAACAACAGGGCTGAAAGTGTATCCCACTGCATAACATACTGAATCAGATGCAAAATGGAAGAAAGGAGGGGTGTTGTTGGGGTTATTTTAAATATCTCTGTGCTCATAATTTGCAAAGTCAACGCTGTAATGGCATTTTTTATTTACCTCAACGCTGGCATGCTTTGTGCGGATATTGTTTTTTAAAGTATTTCTGACAGTTGGAATCCAGCACCTTTTTACTGAATTATGTTTTAGCGAGCATTTCCTAATGAAATATTCTATCTCACAGCCCCAGGTTCATTTCATTTCATGTATTCAGAAGTGCTCCCACACTCCATAAAATATGACAAAGTATAATATTACTCTCTCCCCCTCTGCGGAAGACAACGTAGAATAGCTGAAGACGCGCTGAACAAACATGATGCATTATTTATTTCCAGAAGAGCTGCTCCACAGGAAGAGGATCATTCCGCTTCATATTCCCTTTCCTTCCCTTCCTCTTCCTCCTCAGGTGGTTCCAGTCAACCTGGCGGAGGTTTACCTGCTGCAGTGCAACATGCGCTTCCCAACACAGTCATCGTTTGAGAGGGCACTTCCTCTGCTCAATGTGGCCGTGGCCTCGCTGCACCCGCTCACCGATGAGCAGATTTATCAGGCCATCAACGCTGGCTCGCTGCAGGTAACCACCCTAAAATATACAAGAATTCAGACGAGGAGAACTTTGTATACATCTAAAGGTCTTCAATGAAAGTGATGTATTATAAAACAGCCTCTGTTTTCCAGTATAATAGTCTACTGAAGCTTATCCTCGGTTCTACTGAGCTGAAATGAATGAGTAATTGAATATGTCTTAGCACGTTATTGAATATATTTCAGAAAGCCAGTTTATCTTTAAGGCCCTGAAAACATTTTTTTTCCAAGCAGCTTTCACGATGAGTGATGGGGTCCGACATAAACTCACTATTTCCTTCCAAATCCAGAAGGCATATGCGTTTTGGATATTTTGCATTACGTTTCTTTATGTTTCTCTCTGAAGTGGGCGCGGTTTAGCTGGAAAAAAGGGTGACTTCAAAATCAAGATTTAGCAATATTCTACTCAAAATTGTAATTGTCATTGTTCTGGCAAAACCATATATTCTGATGAGGCTGATCATCTTTGATTAGAATTATGAAATATATATATTATATATCCTTATTTATTATTATAACTTGTTGATTTTTGCTTATTTGACTATTAAGCCATTCAGAGGCTTTAACATTATAAAGAAAGAGAGAAGCTTTTTTATTTTTTTGTGAGTTAGGCAATGGTGGTCTTCAGTTTTATGAACTGAGCAACATCTATATATCTCATTATTGTTTTGTATTCATTCTGCGTTCATAAACGTCTAAATATAAGGTAAGACAAATAAAATAAAAATGTCTTAACCCAAGGGAAATTGTTGAATATATCTACCCAATATTACATTTTTTATTAAAGAAATGGAACTTCCAAAAGCAGTCTATAGTGTTTGTTCCACTCTTACAAACATCAGTGCCTGAGCACTCTTACCATATGTAAACGATGCGTGTGTATCTGTGTGTGTATCTGCAGGGCACGCTGGACTGGGAAGACTTCATGCAGCGTGTAGACAACCTGTCAGTGTTCCTGGTGAAGAGGAGGGACGGCACCAGGATGTTTGTTCACCCATCTTTCAGGGAGTGGCTCATCTGGAGAGAAGAAGGAGAAAAGACAAAGTTCCTCTGCGATCCGAGGTGAGGACAGGCAGGAGGGCGGGGCTCCAAGTGATCATACTGAATGAATAGAAAGAGGTCTTAAATGTTACCGCCTGAAAACAGGATGGGATCAGGGTGGGATGGAACAAATGGAGTGACCCAGAAAACAGTATTTCTGTTGATTTATCATCAAGTCAGGAAACAAGGTTTTTGCAGGGTGAACATTTGCAATCCCCACATGTTGCAGGTTTTCTATTAGGAGGTGAATACAAATCATGGATTGAATCATTGGTTGTAGATATGATGTTTATATACTGCTGCAAAATGTGCACTATATGATAGAATCAACACATCTCAGCTGTTTCCAAGATGGAGAATGGTTTGATTTTAAAGTATATTTATCTTACGGCTGCAACTTATAATGTGACGATTGTTTTTATATTAAATGCTCGGTTTATAAAATCAGAATATAAGGCAAAATGTCGATCCAAAGTCTTATATCCAGAGCAATGATGAAAATAGCATTTTTTAATATTTTTTACATGAACAATTCCTTTAAGATTGAATCAATTATAATGATCAATTAACTTTATGCAAATCAACTCATCACTGCACCTCTAATTGATTTAGTAATAAAATGATTTAAGCTACACGCTACCACACCCTGTAACTACTCATCAGTCTTTTACCAGAAATATGAAATAATATAATCAGTTTCCTGACAACCACTTGCTGATGTTTCTTGTGTAACATGCTGAAATGTGCTTTCAAGGCCATTACTGTGTCGTCCAGTCACTCGTGCATGAATACAAATCTCCATGTTAGCCACAGGTCCACTGTTTATCTCAGAAAGGAGGTGCAGGAACATTGTATTCCTGTTTTATAATGAAATCGGACTGCACCAGCTGTGCAGGTGATGTAATGACCTGATGAGTCACTGAAGGTTCTGTGTGTCCTCTCTGCAGGAGCGGTCACACCCTACTGGCCTTCTGGTTCTCTCGGCAGGAGACCAAGCTGAACCGACAGCAGACTATTGAGCTGGGCCATCACATCCTCAAAGCACATATCTTCAAGGTATACCATTATTTGTCTGCACACACATCTACACACACTCACACAAAAGCCCCCGCACAGCTGTGGTGTAGCTGCAAAAGTAATGAATATTTACACTTTCTCTCTTCAAGGGTCTCAGCAAGAAAGTGGGAGTTTCCTCATCCATCTTGCAGGGCCTGTGGGTCTCCTACAGCACGGAGGGTCTCTCTGCTGCGCTCTCTTCTCTGAGAAACCTCTACACTCCTAACATCAAGGTACAGGCGCTGACATGGCAGAAAAAATACATACTTAGAGAATATTTAAACATGTTCTGGGTAGCAGATCAAGACTGCTTCTTCAAATCTGCTTTACCAAGAACTTCCTGTTCTTGTACCATGGCTGCAACAACAAAATAATTAAATGAACTTTATATACATAGCTCCTTTCATACAGAGTTACAAAGTCCTTTCACATAACAAAAGAAATAGGAGACATTTAATACAGAAAGAGACTGAAATGAAAAGTGAAACAGTAACAGAGCACATACAGAGAGTAAAACAAACAGAAAGTAATGAAATATAAATAAAATAACGTGAAAAGAAAGGTTTGAGAAGTGATTTAAGTGATGTCAATAGAGTAAAGCTGGAATTTTGTGAATGCAAAAACCAAATATTCTGCCATTATAGTGAAAAAATGACCTTAACAATGAATTGATTATCAGAATTGGTGGAGTTTTCTTTTCTGTTAACTGACTAATCGTGAGAGTTTCAATATTTGAATCCCTGTTTTGTTTAATTTGTATTTACCGTAATCTTTTCTTTTTTTCCCATCCAGGTGAGCCGGCTGCTGATGATGGGGGGGGGCAATGTGAACTACCGTACGGAGGTGCTGAACAACGCCCCCGTGCTGTGTGTCCACTCCCACCTGGGCTACATGGACATGGTGGGTCTGCTGCTGGAGTACGGCGCCTCGGTCGACGCTCCGTCTGAAAGCGGCCTCATGCCTCTGGGCTACGCCGCCGCTGGGGGACACATGGCCATCGTGACCGCGCTCTGCCGCAAGAGAGCCAAGGTGTGTGGAGAGATTGATTTTCTCAGTGTGTGATTAAGCCTATGATTCAATAGCCGTTTTCCCATTTGAACTCCAGACAATGTGAGTTTGATATCCTGTCCGATCATTTGCATCTTATAGAGATCTCTGGGTTAATCTACATTTTTCCAGGGCTGCAGTGCATGTGGGAAAGGGCTTTAAATTATAGCTCATTTTCCAATCTTCCATGCAATCTGTTTTCCTAAATAGCTCTGTGTTTGTTAACAGGTGGACCACCTGGATAAGAACGGGCAGTGCGCTCTGGTTCATGCAGCCCTGAGGGGCCACATGGAGGTGGTGAAGTACCTCATCCAGTGCGACTGGAGCATGGGGCCGCCACAAACACAACAACAGGCGACCTTCACCAAGAGCCACGCCGTCCAGCAAGCCCTCATCGCTGCAGCCAGCATGGGATACACAGAGGTACAGCACGGAGGGAGTGTCATGGTTTTTATTTCCGTTTCCTTTAGTGTCTTTGACTCCAACCCAAATATCAACAATATTCTGTCTTTAATTTCTAGATGCTACTCGGTTTTGATGCTACAGAGGAAAAAAGATACATTTAAAAGCCAGATTAACTTATTTTTAAGATACTCGGTTGCTTTATGCACCACAATTACAGGTTGTCATGGAAATATATTCAATAATGCTATAAATTCAGGCAAAACGTATCATTTCTCATTCTAGCTAACTATGCAGTATGTTGCAGTTTTCCATATCAGAACAGCCACCAGAGTCCTGTTCACAGGACTAAAAATGGGATGTAAGAAGAACCAGACGGCACTAAAATGTTGATGATGATGAGTGCGTGTGCTGAAAGTAAACAAACCACTCCTGCTCCACAGACTGCTCTCATCATCCCCTCCAACAGCTTTTACTAGTCTGTATAAACATGCATTCAAACATTGCAGAGATGTGTGGGATTGCGTTTCCTTGTAATACACGTTTTACTACAATTTATTTTTAAAACACACTTGTGACTAAATGTTCAGAGTGTCAGGACTAGAGACGAATCGCATGGTGAAGTAGTTTTGAAGCAGGTTTGGAGAGAACGCACTTTAAAAATGTAATGCAGCCCTTTGCTTCTTTGCTCACCAGGGAATTTGAATATGTGAAGGAAAAAGAGCAGGATTATTGTGGAAGGGAGAGGAAGATCCAGAGATGTAAAGATGAGGGGGATTGATTATCCTTATGTGGTCAATCTTACTTCTCTTGGCTCTATAAAGGCTAAAGCTAGGACAAAATAAGGCCAGGCAGGAGCGCTTACTGGACCTAATATAGTCTGTTGGAGCTGCTATGTGGACAAAGACCCATGAAGATGACAATAGGCAAGAAATCTGCCGAAGCATTGCTTTTTTTTTTAGCTATCCCATGACAGTAGGTGCATTTTTCAAGAGGATATATTAATCTCATCTTCAGGTTCATATAGTATGTGCCTTTATGACATTCTGACAAAATCATCTTAAATTCAGCATCAGATTAGATTAAAGTAAAAAGATCCAAATTCAAAAGAAAAGTAGATTTATGAGTGGTTTCATTTTTTTAATCGTTTTCTTTGTGTCTAACATGTTTATCTAAGTCTATTTAGTGTAAGTTAATCTGTGTCATGTGACATCTCCTCCCCCACTCAGATTGTGTCCTACCTGCTGGACCTGCCAGAGAAAGATGAAGAGGAGGTGGAGCGGGCTCAGATCAATAACTTTGACACCCTGTGGGGGGAGACAGGTGAGGATCCCTCTCTCAGACATGACATCACATCAATAAAGCCCAGACAGACGGGTGTGAATGGTTCATGCAGCTGTGGGGGGAAAAAAGGGGAAAATCCACTGTAGTTTGTACCATGTTTTTTTAAGGATCCGTGGAGTGTTTGGTGAGAGGGTTTTCCTGCGAGGCAGAGCGCTGCAGTGCGGATATGAGAGAGCGCTCCTGTGTGTGTGCTGCGTCAGAGGCTGATGACAGTGCAGTGGTGTCATTGGAGCACAGACAGGGCTCACATGGGGGAGGGGGGGGTTGGAGGAGGGAGTGTGCTCCAGGGCGCTTAGAAATGACTAGTCTGATTGCCCTGTGGCAGGGTGCTGAGAAATGTGATGTATCTTTTTACCTAAAGCTATGAAACCTGATCGAGCGCATTTCCCCCCGCTAGCTGTTAGAAAGGCTGTCAGACTGTACTCACTCAGCCGTAGCTTCATTGTCTGTAACAGATCAGAAGGATAACAATTGTTCTGGAAGATGATTTTTAAGCCCATAGTTGTTGGACAGGTCAACTGAAAATACATTATTCTTAAACAGCCGGAGGGAGAGTATGTATCTACTCACTGAACTGTGTCAAAGCAATCTTCCAGCAAAGAAGAAAAAGGTTTAAACTTGAGCTAAGAGCATATATTGGTGTGTAAAATATCATGGTAGATATCAATATCTTTGTATACCTGGGTTAACGTGGAACTGATGCCAAAGTACGAGTAGCTGCAGTCAAACAGTATAAAAAACATGTCCTTTGTACTCACTACTCTTCTTTGACCTTGATGGAAAACAGCACAAGGTCAAGGACAGCCCTGAAGGAGAACTCATGATGACTTACAACCATGTTGCATTCAGAATCAAACTGAATTGCACTGCATGGTGTTGCTTTTTAAACTTGATTTAAAACACAGAGGAAATGAGTACGGTGACATATTTAATGCTGTACAATTAAAGTCACAATTCCTTTCCAAAATAATACAACTCTATCCACAGTGTGCAATGAAACAGCAGCGATAGATGTGATTGACGGCCAAATGGTGCGTCGCTTCAAATGTTGCAAGGAATTGTGGGATGACAAAATATGTATCCTATGGTTTACGATGGTCCAGTAGATAAGAAAGATTAGCATGGAATCTCCTTTCCTTAGCATTTAGAGCTCTTATTATGGCTGCCACTGAGATACTCTTGAGTCATTTAACTTAGATAATGAAGAAAAGACTACTCGTTCGCAACCAGTGTCACAGTGTTGTTGTTTTTCCACCAGACAGAACTCTCCAGCTGTTTTTTGATCCATTAAATGTCCCTTTTAGTTGTTTTTCTACAAATGTATTATTCAAATAACTTACAATTGGCCAATATATCATTTTTAAATATCAGTGTCGGCCTGAAAAATCCAGTATGGGTCTGCCTATACAGGGTCAAGCCTCTGGGGCTGCTAGCACTCTGCTTTAAAGAGATGTGTTCGCTCTGCTTAAATTATTCCAATTACAATCATTAACTTTGAGAAGATGTATTTTCAAAGGCCTTTGCTCCCACAAACTCTCCAGGGGCTTCTCTCCTCCCCTCTCATCTGTCCTCTTCTCTAAAGTAATACTTTAAAACGAATCCCTGAAATGCACTGTTTTCCCAAAGGGTATAAACTTTTATCATCTATCATTTATATTTTTTGATTATAACATGTATCAACGTATGAAACTGCAGATTAACCCCACCAATCTGAAGCTCCCTTCGGCACTGCAGAGCTTTATATCAAGCTTCAGCCCTTTGTTGAATTGTCCCCTGAACACAACTTCGGTTCATGTGTTTTTTCTGGGAGCAATAGCAAAAACAGCTCTAATATCTCAGCAGGAGGTGAACCAATTGGAGCATTAAGCTGCTATAGAGCCAGATATGTCATGCAGGAGCTTGTAGAGATCAAAGAGAACTGCATGACCATGGATATTTGACTTTACATTCGACACATTACAAGAAAATCATGTCTGTGTATAACTCAAGCATCAGATGTTTATCCTCCACATTCACCATGCCTGACTATGTGCGTGTCACTCTCAGCTCTGACGGCGGCCTCGGGTCGGGGGAAGCTGGAGGTGTGTCGGCTGCTGCTGGAGCAGGGGGCTGCCGTGGCCCAGCCCAACAGACGGGGCATCGTCCCGCTGTTCAGCGCCGTCAGACAGGGACACTGGCAGGTTAGTGACCCTGCTCTCTTCCCCTTCTCATTCTGGCACTCATCTTAACTTTCCTGCTGTAAGGTGATGTTTATCAATTAAATGTATGATGTATGATGTATACCATCATTAAAGTAACAAGTATCCAATGTTTTGTCATTTTGATTAACATTTCCTTATTATCAATGATGCATTTATTTACTATTGAACAGGTTTTCATTTCTTTTTGAAGTAGTTTTAGTGTATTATTAATGAGGCATTTTATAAGGATTGTAAATCGCTTTTTATGATGAATATTTAGGAGGCAGGTTTTCAATTGTGAAGGCACTTGTGAGATGTTTTTAACCAAGTGAAGCTGTGACATTATTACCACTAGGAATAGCTTTAAAAAACAATAATAGAAGCATTTTACTGAACACCATTTCAACTTCGGCTTCCTCCGGCCTCCTCCAAAGGGCAGTGAAGATGCAACAGAAACCCTCCTGTTGATGTTAACTAACGACATGAGTGATGTGTTTTGGTGCTTTCAGATCGTGGACCTCCTCCTCACACACGGAGCAGATGTCAACCTGGCAGACAAGCAGGGCCGTACTCCTCTAATGATGGCCGCCTCCGAGGGACACCTGGGCACTGTGGAGTTCTTACTATCGCAAGGTAAGGGTCTAAAGAATGAGATTTAAACCTGGGTTTAGAACACTTTCAAAATAAATCTATCATTTTAAAAAGATTTAGGTCTCCTGTCTAAGTGTATGTGTTGTATACATTTAATTAAATATTATTCGTGTTATTTTAAAATTGGAATACAAAAGGAAAAACATGACAAGATAACTATTTTAATAGTATTTTGGTCCATTATTAAATTAAAAGAAATACAATAATGTCATATTCAAATCAAAGGGATACAGCAAGAAATGTAAAATAAAATATTTAGAATAAATAAATACATAATGAAGTAAAATGTTACTTTTCCTCCCTGCTCATAGCTAGCAATTCAGCGCTCCATTTTCCAGTAAATGAAAGGTTCCCAAATTGAATTGAATGCATCCTTTTATCTTTTAAATATGATTTTCCCGAGCCACAGAAAAGAGCCGTCTCCTTATATTTTACAACACTTTTACAATTACAATGATTATAAAACCGCAGTGCAACTAGAACGTAAACACAGACATCAACACATGCTGAACTTGGTGCGCCCTGTGGTGCTTAATAGAAAATAATTTCAGCCACTGCACTAATACAAATAAGCATAATTACTTTTTTAGAAACCATGTTTACAATAATCACAGCCAAATTAAATCAGCAGCACATTTTAAAAATCCATCCGAACGAATTAAGCGTTTAGTTCTGAAAAGAGTTCAGCGTGATGGAGGCTGGCTTTGTCTCACTGCTGCGCCGCTTCACTTCCCAGGAGCCTCTCTGTCTCTGATGGATAAGGAGGGTCTGACGGCTCTGAGCTGGGCCTGTCTGAAGGGACATCTCCCCGCCGTGCGCTGCCTGGTGGAGAGCGGAGCGGCCACTGACCACGCAGACAAGAACGGACGCACGCCCCTCGACCTGGCCGCCTTCTACGGCGACTCGGAAGTGGTAAGAGAGAGTAAATGAAACAGCAGGGTATTGATCGTTAGACCTAATTCCATACCGACCCGAAACGCCACTAAAGAGTATTTTGAGTTTTATTATATTCATTTATTTTTGTCTGAAATAAGCTGAAAAAACGTTGTTACAGAAATGTTCAACAGTTCCCAGTTTTGCCGGAGAGGGGGGTGTTTATCCCAACGCTTTCCTCTATATTTAACCTTAGTCAGCTGTGAGTGTGACTCCAGGCGGAGTTCGCCGAGTGAGAGTGTGTAGGGGTGGGTTTGGAATTGGAATATATTAAATATAAATAAATATACTGTTTGTGTATAATCGTAGACTTTGGATTTTCATTGAAGGAGGAGTAGATGACATGTTAGTGTCTTTTAACTCTTTGTATATTTGAAAACATTTCCCTGATTCTTGTGTTATATTGACTGAATTGTGTAGCCCACTATGAAATATCAAAAGCTGGCATCGATTAATTTCTGAGATTCATACTGTTTTTAGATAAATTAGTTCCTCCTGCCCTGCTATTCTCACCACACTCCTCTGTGTTCTCAGGTCCAGTTCTTGGTGGACCACGGGGCCCTGATAGAGCACGTAGACTACAGCGGGATGCGTCCCCTGGACCGGGCGGTGGGCTGCAGGAACACGTCGGTGGTGGTCGCCCTGCTCAAGAAAGGAGCCAAGATAGGTAAGAGCAGGTAGACGGAGTAAAGAGCCTCAGCAAGGACCTCCTCTGAACGCAGCATCATTATCCCGTAGCGCCACAATTCAAGGTTATTTGCCTGCCGTGAAATAAGATACAATTCTAGATTGTATTTGAAAAAGGTCGTGCATTGGAGTTGGAGCATGAGCTGCATGAAGGGAGAATCCAAAGAGGAACACACACTCTGTTTTAAATACACACCTCCTGCTGGTCATTATAGAGCACTGTAGCTTCATACTGCCATGGATTCAGGTGTGTGTATCCATGTAGCTTTAACCACTTCCTGCCTACTGTATGCCATCCGCCCCCCCACTGCCGCATCGTGCTGCTTCTCCTCAGCTATTTCTGGCCCGATGTGTTTTTATTGTACTACTGTTGCCGCTGTGTTGTTTCTCTCTGTCTCTTTAGCCCCTCTCTCAATCACATCCTCTCTCTTTTTTCCTCTGCGGTTGCTAGGAGACAGGTTGTTATTAGCGCTTGCGATGTTTCTTTTTTGTACTTTTCTTTCTCCCTTTTTTTGTCACTTATCTTTCCGCTTCTCACTGCTGCTTTTTCTGTGTTCCTTTTTTCTCACTTCTCCTCCTCCTCCACCACCGCCATCACCTCTCTTCCTCTCTCACCTCCTCGCTGTTTCTCTCTCTGGCAATTCTTCCCCCTCCCCCCTCGCCACCTACACTCCTTCCTTTGCTCATGACCTCCTCCTTCTATCCCCCCTATCCCCCGCCTCTCTCTCTCCGGCCCCAGGATGTCAGACGCTGCCCAGTCGGCCCCGAGGTAAAGCCAAGGCTGTCGACTTCTCACCCCACCAGGCATTTTGACAGCTCTATCTCCTCTCTCTGTGTTGTCTGTGTCGCTAAGTGTCGGCAGGCCAGCTTAGCTACCAAAACCTTCACAAACTGACAAATAATAACATGCAAAGGTATTAGCACTGACAGTGATGCAGTCTGGATTGCCTAGAGGTAGATGCTATAACATCCGAGTGGTTAATGACAGCATGCCCGGCCTTCAGCCTGTGACGTCGTGTCGAGGTGCCGACCCTCCATCCCACAGATGCATGACGGAAAGCCCCCCCACCCCCAGTAACTCTTGCGTGGTCGTGATTTAGCGGAAATGCATGTATCTGTTGAGCCTCTGCACCACCGCCACCACGGACTGAGGTTGATAAACCGCTGTGCATCGTTCATCTTCCAGAAGTTTCCTCAGTCAGATAGGACAATCAGCATCATTCTTACCTTCACCTTTTATTTACTCTTCTTTTTCTTCTCTTTGTAATCTCTTCTCTCTTTTCTTCTTTTCTTCTTGACTTTCTCCTTTCTGTATTTCTTCTGTTTCCTCTCCACCACCAGCTCAGAGGACAGTGTGCAGAGATCTGATGTTTCCCTCCTGCTTGCTCTTTCTGTTTATCGTACCTGCCCCGTGTCTCCTTGTGCAAGATCCCCCTTCCTTTTCCTCTCTGTGGTGTGTACTGTACATGTGTCAAGGATTGCTGTTGCGCAGATACACCAAAGGCACATCAGTTTCAGTCAGGGGATCGTCTTCAGTAACACTTATCATGACGCCGAGCCTCAAATGCACTTCAAACACACTTATAATGCTTTTTAATATGCCAATAGCTCTGTATATTCAATATAACACCTGCTCTAGAACAGTTATTATAACACATCATAAAGCTATTTTGAATGACCTATAAGAATAAGTATCATTATAGTTTGTTATTCTTTATATTGTCGTTGTGATACATAATAATCACATTTATAATGTGATGATAAATTAATATAAATGGAGCAGTGGGTGCTTTAAGTGAGGGGATGAAATTCCTAGGTAAACACATATGTGTTATATCTCATGCACTTTTATTGCTAGCTTCAAGTTAAGTAAAAATAAATATCTGAAATGTCAGTGAGTGACCAGCATTTATATAATATTATGTCACTTGACTTTTTAAATCATTATAAAATTCTGTGTAATGTGTTATGACTGGTGTTATAAATCATAATGATATATATGCGGTGCTATGAGCATTGATATAATAACGCACGATAAGTTTGTTTTTAATGCATTTCAGACATGGGCATCATAGAAAGTGTTATTGATTTTTCAGTCACAAAACTGGATTAATTGTCTTTTTTGTGTTCCTGCTGTTCTTGAACACATCCCTGAATCAGTCTGACTGAACAGAAACGATATCTTTAAAAAAAGACATGAAAGTGTTTTTAGTTATTTACTTTTTATTCCACTTTACTTGGGCCAAAACATATTTGCAAATAATTGCTACAGTTAGCCCACTATCAATTCAAAAGGTGCTCATTCTGCACTTCAATTAAGCTCAATAAACTTTCAGCAGAATTTATAAACACTCATAATTATCGGCAAATAGTATTTGACCCAGGTGTCCCGCTGCGAGGTCACAGTGTTCTCGAGGTGTCAGCGCAGGTTTTTATAATCTCTTTCTGCAGTGGATTGCCTGTCTTTTCTCCTCCTCCATTCCCCACCTTGGCTGTTGTCCTCATCCTGTTTTTACTGTTGTGTTGTTGTGTGACTCCCAGTCGCTGCTTCCTGTCTCCCCTCCTCTCCCGCTCATTGCTCTGTGTCTCTCTCACTGTGTTTCTGTCTTCATCTGCTCCTCCCTGTGTTACCCAGGTCCAGCCACGTGGGCCATGGCCACCTCCAAACCCGACATCATGATCATCTTACTCAGCAAGCTCATCGAGGAGGGGGACAGCTACTACAAGGTCAGAGACCCCGGAGCTCACATTTCATGCATTGAATCAAATAAATATGTGATATGATGTAAAATATCAAAATAACATACACATTTTGATGTATAATCACTTTTTTAGGATAGTGTATTTCTCCTAGTTTTACTGTTATGAGCAATAAGGGCTTGGGTCAAGGTCATTTGATTTTTTTAATTTAATTTAATATTATACATTATTTAAGTAACATTTAGAAAGACAGCCCCAAAAAAGCTGCCACATTAAAGGAACCTATCACTGCCCTTAAAGTACCGTAATTTTCAGACTATAAGCCGCGCCTTTTTCCCATTTTTTGACCCTGCGGCTTATATAACGGTGCGGCTAATCTATGGATTTGTACAACTAACGGCCACTAGGGGACCTCCTAAATCTATGGATTTTACAGGTTACAGTCCACCACCTTTAACTCTATGGGCTCTATGGCCGGTCCGTGCCCCCCACCTTTAAGCGGCGGGCTCCAGCAGGAAAAGCTGGAGGCCGGAAAAGAGTGAGACAGGTAGCGCGCAAAAGTAAAAGTGGAACCGAGAGTGGTACGAGAGAAAGAACGAGAGCAAGACAGACAGACATTACGAGAGCGAGACAGTTTGCCCCGTACCACTGGTTGAAAACCACTGCTGTAGATCACTGCCGGTACGTGCGCTGGGAGCGCACCGTTTAAGTTTGAAAGTTGAAAAGTTTGTGTGTCTGAAACGCTATGTGATACAGTACAGTTTACACAGCACAGTACATGTTCTGTAGCTACTATTGCACTAAATGGTAACACTTGAATACGTTATGCAAATATGCAACTTGTTTGTTGAAATGTTAATAAATGGGAGCTTCCTCAAACAGCCATCTCTTTCCCGACAATCCCCTCTGTGCACGAACCCTTACATATGGTAATTAAACATTAAAACACCTGCGGCTTATAGTCCAGTGCGGCTTATATATGTACACATCATTCAATTTAGCTGCTGCGGCTTATATTCAGGTGCGCCTTATAGTCCGAAAATTACGGTACTTTAGATTTGTGTTTTTTAAGTATGTTTTGAAGCCCATACGTTTGTACTTATGTGTAACGTATGTGTAATTCTGATGAAAATCAAGAATCCCTTCTCTGCGATTGACTCCCATTCCGAAAGACAATTTTATGATAACTACTCTTTTCGGATGAGCATTTTATATCACTGTGAAGGGAGGATAATCAAACTTCTTCTCTGTTTGTCCAACAGAAGGGGAAGGTGAAGGAGGCGGCGCAGCGTTATCAGTATGCCCTCAAAAAGTTTCCACGCGAAGGCTTCAGCGAGGACCTCAAGACGTTCAGGGAACTCAAAGTATCGCTCTTCCTCAACCTGTCCCGATGTCGGAGGAAAATGAACGTGAGTCTCCAGAGGATTAGCTTTTGAGAGAGTTATCGTATGCAAACCAACCGTTTATATTCTCCTTTGTGTTCATATGTGTTGGCCGTTTGAATCTCTCCAGGACTTTGGGATGGCTGAGGAATTTGCTACAAAGGCACTCGAACTGAAACCAAAATCCTATGAGGCATATTATGCCAGAGCACGCGCCAAGCGTAGCAGCAGGTACGCTCCTTTCATCCCTCCACACATCATGATCAATTCAGTATGTGAAATATTCTGTGAAGTACATTTTGCCTCTGCAGCTACGCTATTTGTGCACAATTATTGAAACTCCAATATGCTCCATTCAATTCTTATGTCGATGTTTAGCTCGATCAGACATCATGGTTTAAACTAGCCATTATTAATACATGGTCATTTACATTATTTAATCATAATTATCATGCTTACTAATGATAAGTAATGCTATCATTTATTTAACAGTTTATTGTTGTTCACATCATGACTTTTATACACAATATTACATTTAGTTAATGACTTATAATATGATTTGAAAACCTTTTAAGAAGTACTTTAAAACCTCTATAAAAATGTTTGAATTGATGGTTAATATTTGATCAAAGGTTAGTTGTTGGCGTTTGGTCCGTCCATTTATGTAATGTTTATTTACTGTTTGGTTATCATTAATACTTTGTATGGTTTATAAGATGTTCTAATGTGTGCAACAATAGACTGTTTATAAATGATTTACTACTGTAATTTTGTTTTATCGGCTATGATACAATATCAATTAATTAAACTATTTGTTTTATAGTAAACAATATAAATATAGCGTTTCCTATAATTAGTATATATTATTCTTTCCTTGGTTACCATAGAATATTGAAGGCTGTGATGAAGTGTTTCTGACTCTCTTCACCAGACTAACCCTCATCCTCCTTTCAGACAATTCCCTGAAGCCTTAGAGGACCTGAATGAAGCCATGAGGCAGTGCCCCAACAACCGAGAGATCCAGAGGCTGCTCCAGAGGGTGGAGGAGGAGTACCACATGCTGAGTCAGGAGGAGCACCAGCAGCAGGCCCTGGAGCTGGAGCCCCCTCCCTCCCCTCCTCCTACGCCTCCCCCCGAAGACGAGGAGTCCCTGTCCCTCTGCCTGTCCATGCCTCTTCCTCCTCCCCCCGAGCCGCGCCTGGAGGACATGGAGCCCGTCCAGGACCTGTTTGAGGACGAGGACTACCTGGAGCAGGAGCTGGAGGCCATGTCCGCGTGTCTGCCCCCACCCGAGTCCCACAGCAACCCCTCCAGCCTCCCCATCATCCACAGCCCCCCGCTCTCCCCCACACATCCAGATCAGATGTACCTGACCGGGGGGTCGCCCATGGGCCAGCCCTACGAGTACCACCCCACCTCCTCCTCCATGTCCTCTCCGACCCGCGGCTCCTACAACCCCACCTCGCCCTCCCTCTCCCCGACGCATCAGAACCACTACCGGCACAGCCCCCCCCACACCTCCCCGGTGCACCAGTACGGCTACAGCCCGCCTTCTATGGGTCCTGGGGGTCAGGGGATGGACCACCAGAGCCCACCGCCTTCCCCTCTCCGCCGGGCCGCTCAGTACAGAGCCAGTCCGCCTGTAGAGAGCGTGTGTATGTACAGGTCCCAGTCCGGGTCTCCTGTGCGCTACCAGACGGAGCAGCTGCCGGGCCGGCCCAAGTCCCCGCTCTCCAAGATGAGCAGCCAGCGGTCCTTCCAGCTGAGCTCCCAGCCCTCCCTGTCCTCCCAGCACCACCAGGCCCAGGGCCTCCGCCTCCAGCCTTCTATAGCCCAGATAGTGCGCACAAACCAGCCCAGTGTGATGGGCAACAGCCTGTATAGCGGCCAGATGGGCCACTCCATGGGGGGCCGCTACCAGGGGGGGTCCGTTGATGTAGAGAGCAGGTTGGTGTACCAGCCCTCGCTGGATGGACGGTCCATGCCCCAGGTTCAGGCCAGCCTCAGCTCTGGGGCCCTCTGTCAGCACGGGGGCCGAGGAGGGGTTATGGAGTCCAGCTTGTTGAAGGATGAGCTACCCCAGCGCCCCTCCTCTGCCTACCGCGCCAGCAGCGGGGGCCCGGGGGGCATCCGTTACAGCCAGACACCTCAGATCAGCCGCAGCCAGTCAGCTGCCTACTACCCTGTCTCTGAACACGTGCTGGAGCGGGTCAACGTCATGCCCCCCTGCCAGCTGGGCTCCCCCGAGATCCCACACATGGTGAGACGCCCCGTCAGTGCCAATACTACTGAGATGAAGCCGCATGTGCCCACCCCGAGGCCCCTCATCCACTCTCAGAGCGTGGGCCTCCGGTTCTCCCCCTCCAGCAACAACATCTCCACTGGATCCACCTCCAACTTAGCGCCGGGCTTCAGGCCGTCCTCCTCCATTCAGCAGATGGAGATCCCCCTGCAGGCCTCGTACGAGCGCTCCTGTGACGACATGTCCCCCATCTCCCCCTCCCAGTATCCAGGGGAATCCACCCGCTCTCGGAACACGCCCTTCATGGGCATCATCGACAAGACGGCGCGGGCCCAGCAGTACCTGCACCAGCCCACGCGCTCCAGGAACATGACGTCCATGGACTCCGCCATCAGCCCGACGTCACCGGGGCAACTGGTCCAGCAAGGCTCCACCTACAGCCCCCCCGCCTCGCTGGGCAACATCGCCTACTACAACAAGACCAACAACGCCCAGAACGGACACCTGTTGGAAGAGGACTACTACACCCAGCCGCCCTCACTGGGGAAAATGGCCAACGGCTCCCGCGGTGGGGGGGACATCCTGGAGCGGGTCAGCCAGGTGCCCACCTACCCCGACGTGAAGGTGGCCAGGACTCTGCCCGTGGCTCAGGCCTACCAGGACAACATGTACCGCCAGCTCTCGCGGGACTCCCGCTCCCAAGGCCCCACCTCCCCCATCAAACCAAAGAGACCATTTGTGGAGTCGAATGTGTGATGGCCGCCTGTGATTGGTTGAGTGGACTGGGGTGTGTTAGTGGGAGTGAGAGGAGAAAAATATTTAGCTTGACAGGATATGATGCTGAACATTTGTGTATGTGACATGGACGAACCTAAAGAACTCATCAGAGAGAGAGAAAACGCGTAGGAGATTAGACATTATCTTAAACAAGAAGAATAACTAACACTGAGAAGCGATTCTTTCATTATCATAAACCGTCACTCACGGGATAACAGGAGTTCTAATACTGAATCAAAGACCAGTGCACTTCCAAAACGTCACGTGGCACAAAGTCCCACCAGGTGAACACATCGGGTGGGACTGCAAGAGTGAAAGTACTCATCATCGGACTCTTCTCATGGACTGTATCCATCTTCTGTTCTTTCAAAGTGTGCTCTTAACCGAGGTTGCTAGTAGGCTCTATTCTATGTAATACAATATTCTATGTTCAATACTGTACATTGCTCAGAAAATACAAATGGCTCAACAACTCAGTACTTAGAGAAAAATTACAATATTTATAATTAAGTTATATATTGTACATAGAAAGAAAAGCATAGTTTGCGTTTGAATTGTATTTGTTAACCCTGCCTTTGTGTCCCACTGCTAGTCATATGGATGAGGAAAAGAGACCAGGGTAAGGAGGGACATGGAACAATTCTGAATGATATTCTCACCTCTGTGTCATAATAAAAAAGAGTTTGTTGTGGCTTAATGCAAGAAAATGCAGATTACTTTTAAATGTAAAATTACATTTGAAGATGTTTTGAAGTAAAATGTCATAATATAGCAACATGCCCAAATCTGATCCAACATGAGGTCTTCAAAAGTTGCGTTTTGTCCGACGAACAGTCCAAAATCCAACAATATTCAGTTAACAGTGCAACAAATTCTCATTGTAAGCTAGAACAAGAGATGTGTTGAATTAATAGTAATATTGATATTATAATTGACTTACAATCAATGGTTTTTGACTCCCAGTTGCACAAAGTCATTAAAAACTTAACAAGAGTTTCACAAAGTGTATACAAATAATGTTAAGATCGTTAAGTCTCGCTTTTATTTACAGGATAATGACCCTATCACAGACCTCATTAGCATCATGGCTTTAATAACGTTCCATGACATATTGGACTAGCTCCCTGTCAATAAGCAGCTTTGAATACTTGCTTACATGATGCAGAATTAATAAAACCTGGCTTGAAGATAGATTGCTATATTTAAGCGTAAATGAATGCAGGTCATATGATGCAGAGGTGAATATATGATGTGGTACATGAGTATCAAAGTTCCTCTCTGCCCCCCCTCCTCCGTGACAGTCTGTTCCTTAGAGAGAGTACAGTACATATGCTAGTGATGGGCTAACATGGATAGCGCTCAGCGATTAAAAGCAAGCAAATGCATACACGACCACCGTTACCGACCTCCCCCTTCCTCCTGCATACGTTTGTGTTGTTTCTTTTTACCCACAATGCATTTTTATTCCGCCACTTCTGCACTAAAAATGCCTGTTAAGTTCTAAACTAAGGGTGCACTTTATGTATTTTACTTACTTTGTTGTTATGATTGTTGAATTCGGAGAAAAGCGGGCGTGTGATCAGGCTGACCTCTGACCAGTGAGACTATCATAGTCAATAATATTATAATAATTATTATATGATTTACAAAGCAGTGATGAATGACAACATGAAGAGCAGCCAATGTTTTTAAACTGGTGAAGATGTATAGACTTTCTAGCACAAGTTGTATATACTGATTCCTCTCGGGTTTGTGGGTGAAGCAGGTCAAGAGGCAAATCATATTTAAGAATCATAAAGGAAATATCCATTAGTCTCTAACTAAGCCAGTCTAATCCACTGGTCTTGCACACCTTGAAATAAAGTCAAATCTACTGCAACAAAAAAGAAAATATGACTGAAGTTTCAGCGCCCAGAAAACTCCATATTTGGAGTTTAGGTGGTGGAAAAAGTGGAATAATGAGAATATCCAAGTTATTTGTATATGTGGGAAAAGTTATAGACCATTTGTCTGTAACGTTTTATTTTGGTTTCTCTGATAAAGAATATCTAAAGAGGTTTCACCGGAGAGATGCCCTACTTATCTTTACAGAAATGAAGGTATAAACTGTATTATACTTAATTTAAGGATACTTCTAAGATGAGGGTGTATGGTTTGAAGCTGTCTATGTATATTAGTTTGCTGTAAATAGTCTTATGCATGTTATATTCTTTCCATGAGCTCGAGCAGAAACATGTATAGCGGTGTTCTGACCCTGGTGTGGTACGACGTCCGGATGAAGATAAGGAGACTGCTACCTGAACTGTCCTTATCATTTTCCTTCAACCCCACCAGACAAAAAGCAAACGGTTCCTTTTATTTTTATTTTAATGTATTTGCTTGCTGAGCAGAGTTCTCTTGTCTGTAAATGTGAGCTTTCAGATCGCTGTGATAAAAAGTTTAATTAAAAACAATAAAAAAGAATGTGTTTTTATCTCATGATAACTGATTGTAATCTGTACAGTCAAACCTATGTAATGGAGAAAAAAAAGAACATATTTATAAATGGTTACCAACTGAAACACGGCCTGCATGTCAGTCGTTTATTTTACTGAATAATTGTATATTACATACACGGGTAATTTGGTGGATTTTGGTCCACAAAACTAAATGTAAGCAGTGTGACGACAGAGTACCAACCTTCTGTGCAATGCAATACGACTCCCAGAAATACATGTGTTATAGTGTTAAGTGTTCAACCATCTTTGACCTTTCAACCAAAGTAGCAGCACCTTTTTGGGCCGAATATGGTGTTTTTTCCCGTGGATATGATCAATCTAAGTCTTTTAATGTTTAATTTTGCACAGAATGTTACCTTATACCTAACATTGTGGACTTTCAAACATCTTGGTGTACTTATTTTACACATCAAAGTCTGTTCACTATCAACAGAGCGGCGAGAAATATGATTAACTCCCTCAAGTGACATCATCTCTGCTGTAAGCTAATGGCTTGAGGCTATATTTGCCATTACTAGCATAGCACACCTGTCTGAAGCAAACTGTTGGTGGTTGAATTGCATTGTGGGTAATATATGCACCAGGTTTTGACAGGAACGGAGAGTGTAGAATAAACAAAGAAGGTATTTCAGATTCTGCTGCATTGTTATGCATTGATAAACCCTTTTGACCTTTCTTAGGTAACATTAACCATTTCTAAATGTTCTTGAAGATCGTAAAGTCTCAATGATTGTAGGTTTGAAGTTTCTTGGCTGTTTTAACCATGTCTAGTATTTTCATGAACAAAGGTCCTGACTTTCATGAAGAAAAACGTTTTCTGATTCACCAGATATTTTCCTTCCTTGGCCTAATCTTTAAGTGCAAAGGATCAACAAGAGGTTTTTCTACAGCCTGGTAACTTAGGTTTTCAAGTCTGGTAACATTTTATTTGAGGCCTAATAACACCTTATCAACACTTATTATTGCTGTATATAGATTCACTTCAAATGTGAAGAGAATTCAAATCAGATTAAACACCAAGAATTCAGTAACATGAAAGCCAAGAATGAAGGAGCATGAAGTAACAACCTGAAGACTCTTGCCATGTGAATTATAAGAGAACAAAAACTCATTTGGAGTATCTAACACAACCATGAATGTGAAAATAGACAGACATTAAAGGTGCCTACAGAAACCTAGAAGGAATCTAAAGTCCTTATTGTAGTTTCTAGTCCTTCTTCTTTTTGTGCGTGAAAAGGTAAACCAGTCCGGGCACCAGCACTATGACAACCTGAGGCACAATGACGAATTTGATGAAGAACAGGCTATAGAAGAGGCCTTGAGGTTGCACCGGGAGGGGCAGACGGTTGACGTGGTACAGTCCCATGGAGGAAATGGCCAGAGACAGAGCCCGAGGGGCCCAGGGCAGAGACCACCCTCCAGGCTTCCAGTACTGGGCCAGCCCCAAACCCAGGAGGGCCCCGCAGTCTCGAGTCAGAGAGGAGAACGGGGCCGTGTCCAAACGGATCCACTCTGCATGGCTGCACCACTTCTTAGCCAAAGTAATAGACCTGTGGAATAGATAGAAACAAGAACAACGTACAGCTTCACCTCACAGAGCTTATTATACAATGATAAGACTCATCAATACACATACATGTTATAGAAAGACTCACCAGGAGAGGTCCACTCCCAGCTGCTGCAGTCCAGCATGCAGCAGCAGAGTGCCGAGCAGCAGGCCCATGCTGAAGCTGAAGAAGAACAGCAGGGGGCGACCTTCAGGTACTCTGCGGCTCAGGACCACCCCCAGAATGAAGCCTTACAAAAGAACTCAATAGGTTAAAAAAAGTTTGTTCTTTATTTGTTTGGAAAATTACCTCCATGGTATGCTGAAATCTATTGTTAGACAATATATCTACGTTTAACCTAAAATATTTTTCCATTCCTTTAAAACTGGTCTGAAAAGTGGATTTAGCTACAGTGGGAATTGTTACAAATCAAAGAGTCCAAGGTTTTATGGTAATTATGGACAGTTTTGAGTATTTCATTGATAATTCCATATTTAGAGTGGGGTTGTAAAAGGTACTGTCATATCCACATCACACCCGTATCAATAGTCAGTGTATAACCTACAGTAGATGGCCATCGGCACACCCCTGGTTTGAGAAACAGACGAAGTACGCTAAGCAACGTTCTGCTGTGCATGCATCAATTTTTTTATGTACAATTATAAAGACAGAGGTAGAGGATTTTACACATATGCCCTACACACAATCCATGTTCTAGCAGGTGCTTCAAACTGTGTTCAGACCTGTGATGGAGCCAGCGATGACCTGGTGAGGGAAGTGGGCGAGGATGAAGATCCTGGACATTCCAACGGCCACCAGCATCACCACATACAGCAGGTAGGGAGCGGCCGATAACACCACACTGCAGACGCACAAATAACGGGATTCATTTGGGAAATAATAGCTCTGATGATCTCCACTTGTTTGATCTGTGCATCTTTTATTTTTGTTTATCTGAAGTGGGCATACCTGTGAGTCCGTGAGTACAGGAAGGACCCCAGTGTGGACACCACGACCCACCAGACTGCTGCCGTCACCATCGCATGTCCCGACGGACTCCCTGAGAGACGGAGTTCAGCTTTAGAGCTCTGACTTTGCACTGAATTAAGTTTACGTTCTATGACTTATACAGAAATTAAAATATGTTGAATTCAATGACTGCTCGCCTGGGCCTGTTTCACATGTTGAGGAAAACTGGAGAACGTTTGGTTCTCTGTTGACAAACAGACGTGATTCCCCTATCCACCAGAATGGCCTTTCTCCAAACAGCATCCTAGTAAAGAAATCAGTTCACAAAACATTAAGTAGAATAATGCAATTGTATATCCATTTGGTCTGTGTTCACCAACTGTACCACATGGTGAAACAACATTACTTCAGTTAGTCTTTGTACTGTATATTAAAGATACTTTGTTTGTCCAAACATTGTTTATCCGGCAATCATTTCATACTTATTTGACTTTCAATTTTGAGTACCCTGTCCTTAAGTCCCATCTCTTTCTGAACAGTTTACATCCTACAATAACAGTTGTGTAAATAATCTGTTGTTGGTTTTTTAAAGTATTTATGATAGCTATTCGTAGTATGCTCTTGTGATCCGTTACCAATGTTAAATATATTTTGTAATTGTATCTACTACAAAATGCCTGGAGTAATTGTACTGCTGCATATAAAAGGTTCCGCCTTTTATCTGTTTCACATCGGACAGTAGACGGGGTTGAACTGCAATTGCCTTAGGTCTCGAAACTGCAACGACAACTAAATAAATAATACAATTGTTTCAACTTCATTTTTTTTTTTTTTTTTATATCATAATAATGATAAAGCACAATACTAGTCGGCGTATCTACCTAACATTGACAAATCTGAATGTCAACACCACGTTTAGCTTCATGCTAACATATGTTTGAGATGCCTAACATAACAAAACAAAACAGAGAAGAGAAGCTCCGCATTAAACCATGTTCTTACAAACATATGTGTTGTGTCGTGAGTAGCCTTACCATTTAAGCACCAAGTTTAACCACTCCGATATAGCCGCTACCCAAAGCACAGCTACTCCAGCTCGTTTGCTGAAGAAATATGCGAAAGGAAAGACGAGCAGAAAGGCTGCTTTGGGATCTCCAATATGAGTGATAACCAGCCATATTTTTTCTTGGCTCATCGTCCTCTTCTGGAGACTTTCAGCCATCCAGATGCCTTGGGTGTGAATGTCCTCCATGCCTGCGTCCTACTCCTACTACTTCGATGTGAATGAAAATAATCAAAATGTAATCCTGATCATTTAGTTCTTCAGGGATGGCTGCAGCAAAGCTAGCAGTGCCGTCACATCACCGGTAGGGGGAGCCCTTTGAATAGAGAGCGCCACTTTATGGGAGACAAAGCCACAACTTTGTACTTCGATGATTTAGGTTATATTCGAACAAAGTCTAAAATTGAAACAGTTTTATTATTTAGGGATCATGCGGGTTTACGATATACATGGGATACAACCATGGATACAACATAGTTTCATTAGTGAATATAATTCGTCGTTTTAGATTGAATGACCGTAACGCGACGTACTGACTTCGACACGCCCCGGCTTCGCCTCACTACGACATCGCGTTGCTTTACGTAAGGCAGGCGCTCCGGTTTCCTGGCGGAGAAGATGGCGGCTCCTGGACCGGGGGAGTATTTCAGCGTCGGGAGCCATGTCTCTTGCCTCACCTGCTTGGGCCAACGTCTGCAAGGAGAAGTGGTCGCGTTTGACTACCAGTCCAAGATGTTGACTCTGAGTATCCTTTGTTTGTTTCGAGCTGCGGCCGGCTCGCTGGCCTGCCTGGCTGCAAGGGCCTGTAGGGTAACCGAAAATATGTCAAATAGTGATCCGCGCAGGCGTAATTGGTTGTAGCTGAGTTACATATCTTTGTCCGTTTTAAATGTGTTCCCTTCTAAGGTAGTCGCCCATCCTTATTGCATCTGTTAAAGGCATTGCATGTATTATCGGGTCATTCCAATGCTTCACGTTATCTCATTAAAAGAGCATGGGTTGTGAATCCACTCATTGTATTGCCAGAACTCAACATGGATCACTATCTGGCAACGAATCCTAGTAAGGCATCATGGCTGTTTGCTCTCAACAGGCACAAACCGTTGCTAGTTAGCAAGCTATCTGACATTCAGGGCACCTCGCCCCGGCTCACGTGCACACATTTACTGTATGTAGTTTGTGGTGCCTTTCTTTTGGACAAACTAACGATTGATTTCAAAAACATAATGATAAATGGACACTGAGTTCCTATCCACGCTACAATCAAGTTGCTAGTTGCTCGGCTAACATGCTAACTGTCGGTCAACCCCACACCGCCGCTACTAACGTTAGCTCAATTAACGGTATTAGCATTCCGGAGCTTATCAGCTGGCCTTTTCCCCCACGTCTCCAGCCGACACTTGTGGAACTGTAATTGTAGAGTTAATATAGGGTGAAATATGTTAAAGTTCTGTGTCATTTCAACAGAATTCTAGGGGCAGATAAATCAGTAGCTTATTACAACCAACATTAGCTTGCTGGTGATCTTCTACACCCATTGATCGTGTGTATGTGTGCGGATAAAATGCACATTATTTAGGTGGAATGCTGGACCCACTCATGATTTACATTCATGTATATTTTTGAGGTGTAGTTAACGTCAAGTCAGTGGAGTGAACCGCCAAAGGAATTAAGTCGATGCACAGCGATGGTTTGACAGTTGGCATCAAAGGCCTTTCGGTTTGTGTGACACTTCAGTCCCTTCCAAGAAAAACTGAATCAACATGAGTCTAATTAGTTCATAATTAAACCATCTGAATGAGATGATGAGCTAGAACAGCCTGCACATTTCTATTAAGCTTTTTTTAATGGAGTTTAGATTTAATCTAAGCATATGCAGCTCATAATTAAACCATAATGTGTGCAATATGGAAAGTATGACCAATTTATGTAAGCCACTTGAGTCAAAACGTAATGCTTTCACTGTCATAACAGGTCAAATTCTGACCCTGACTTGTTTGTTTCTATTGGATCAGTGAGCCAAAAAAGTAAAGGTCATTGTGTGAACTAATGCCTTCAATATATTGTAAATCTCACCTAAATATGTGGAAAGCCTGGCTGCTGTACACTGGAATGACATTGACGAGTCTGACAAGCCCTTCCTGTATTACGCACCAGGCAAGTGTGTTCGATACCTGAGATTTGTAGGGTTTTTAGAACCCCACACTTTCATAGAAGTTAATTTGCCACATTCTCCTTTTACTTTGATAAATGTGATGTACCTGTATTGCTGTTCATTCACTCAAAAGTATATTTCTAGGAAAATAATGGAGGATTTAATCTAAAAGCAAACTAGTGCGCTTTAAGCTGCCATGGCTACATTTATTTTATTTGTTAAATAATTTATTAAATGAGTCCAGCTGTAAGCATTGGTTAATTTCCCTTAAAGTCAGTTGTATATTACAGCAAATGAATACTTTCTTTGCAGCTGGAAATAAGTGCACCCCCTTGCCTCAGTAACTGGCACCACCTCTCACGGCCTGTTAGTGGCCAGTGTTCTCCGTATCATCAGCTCCTCTGTGCTCCTCTGCATGCGTTCAGGTTCCTGAGGGGTCAGATGGTCTCAATAGTCATGTTGTCTTGTGATGCATTGTCATGAAGTTGTGTGCCTTGACTTTAGTTCCTTCCAAGAATGTGCTTCCTCCAGTGGCAAGCCGAACCTCAACGACGTCATCCTGATCAACTTAGCCTATGTTTCTGATGTGGACATCATTAATGACCGCACCGAGACCCCACCCCCACTAGCATCTCTGAATGTTAGCAAGGTATGTCTTTCTGTCCTTCTCCTGTGTCAGTGTGATGACAATCATGAGTGGGATGGGACTGAGAGCTGATAAATAGCAGTCAGTAGTTCTGTTGAGTCTGTTTGACTTTTCCCAAAGGGTCAGTGTGGAAGGTTTTCAGATTAATTCATTTGAACATACATATTATGTATTATTATACATATTCCAGTTCAATATTCATTTGAAAATCAAATATTTCATTTAGAATCTATAGTAATTCATAGATGATGTTCTGATCCAACACATCTTTAACTAGAATCTGCCAATGGTGTTAAATACATCTTTCTACGGCGTTTGTGTTGCTTTTCTTTCCTAACTAAGACTATAAAAGTATAAAACTGGTCAAATAACTCCAAGGAACATGCTTGTGGGTTTTCCAGGTATTTCCTCTATCTTGTAAAAAGTTGAGAGCCTCTCCAATAGGTGAATGTGAGGATGAACATAAGCACCGCCCGCTCGTCTCAAATTGACCAAATCTGAAGGTGCATTCTGGTGAATCTACCCAACTTCAAAGTAAAATGTTGATTGATATCATCTGGCTTTTTCATTGGTCTTCAGTACCAAGGAGGTTGCCTGCGTGTGGCAGTCACTTAATATTGAGTGACTTTGTATGTTCATTATGGTCAGCACATGTGTACGTATATTAGAGCTTACAAGCCATAATAGATTCGGCTTGAACGAGGCTTAAATGCCTTATATGCCTTTGCCGTCCTTGCTAACTTGTGATGATCTAGTTAGTCGAGAAATATGGACTACTGAGGATCCAGCCCCCTGAACGAGTTCATGCCAATAGAATACAAAAAACAGATTATTGTCGATGGCTCTTATACTTATTAAAAAATAGACAGAGCTATAAAACAAACTCAGTGTTAACCCTGGTGGTGTTTTCTACTGAGTTATAGCTCCTCTAAGCTCCACCCCCTTGGGAGAGAAATGTAAACTCTCATTGTTCAGCCAGTGATAGAGATCACTTTGTTGTGCAAGTATGTATGCAAATCAGATTTGGGAAATGTAATTCTTGAGTCTCATACAGCTAAATATTTAGATTTACCAAAAGACTGTGGAGGAGAAATGTTGAAAGTGTCCTGTTCTTTTTGCAATATGAGAATAGAAAGCTGTTCCTGTTCAAAGCTGTCAAATCAAACACTGTTTGATGTTAACAATGCCTCTCTGCTCCACTCCCCACAGCTTGCCAATCGAGCACGGTCAGAAAAGGAGGACAAGCTGTCCCAAGCCTATGCAATCAGTGCTGGGGTTTCTGTGGAGGGCCAACAGCTATTCCAGACCATTCACAAAACGTAAGAACTGCAGGCCGCTCGGTCGCTCAGCAGAGCAAAACGTGTCGTTAAGATGAAATAACGCTGATATTGAAATGCTAATAAAGTGTAACTGCTTACCTCTATTGAGAAGTCCTCAAGAGCCAATCTGACCTTGACACACATCATGTAACCTCTGATAAAGACCTGATCAGAAAGGAACCAGAGGGATTTGAATGATTTTCATTAGAGCTGAACAAGTAAAAATTGAAAATAATCTGACAACTCGGCAGAAACAGGCTGCTGCTTTTATCAAATGGAAAGGAGCTCTGATTATTAAATATTTAGTTTGGGTTATTTAGATAGTTTTGACCGGTACGTTCAGGCATTAAAGTGCAACTGATTTGGTTTATACATTACTCCCTTGTTAGCATTCCCAAACCCTGGTTAAGCTTTCATGAATGAATGACGGTGTTTTGTTCTCAAAGAGGTATTGTGTACTTAGACACAGACAAACTTTACATTCACTCGTATTTGTTCACCCCTAAATATTTCCCCTCTTTCCTGATGACCCAACAATATGACCTCACCTTTTTAAGCTCGGTCAATTCAATTAAAACGTTTTGGTTTTTTTAAGACACAATTTGAGAAACGGAATAATTATTTTAGATGCTTTATTTGTTCATTTAGGATTTGGCTGACTAGAGGAGAAAAAATGCGCAATAGACAATAGCTTTTTAGTAATCACACAATGTCTTGTTTTTGTTGCATTATCTCCACGTAAACGGTCCAACACTTTACTTTGGGCAGCTGAACAACGTCGAGTTCAGTACCTCATCAGTTTTTATCAAGGCATTAAAACTATTGAGACTTATGAACTTTATATCCTGTGACAAATATCCTGATTTAAAATCAAATAGTCAACATTAGAGTGGAGACTGTGCCAATGATAACAAAGTAATGACATTCCTACAGCGGAGTGAAAATGTGACAACAGAATGAAAGTGATTTCCGGTCGTGTCTCGTAGTATTTTGAGCTGCAGATGTGATGATCTTTCTTTCCTCTGCAGCATCAAAGACTGTAAATGGCAGGAGAAGAACATTATTGTGATGGACGACGTCGTAATCTCGCCGCCTTACCAGGTTGAGAACTGCAAAGGCAAAGAGGGAAGCGCTTTAAGTCATGTACGCAAAATAGTAAGTATGCTTCCTATCTTTACAATAATACTCCAACAATACACAACTTGTTCTCTTGCACCCAGAGTGCTCCAACTTTCTTGTGTGGCGCTTTTTAAGCACTTCTAGTTGAAAATGGCCTAGCCAATAAGCATAACCTAAAGATACTCTATCTACTGTTGTGTATATGATTTAAAAGTAAATCCTCCCATTTGGGAACACAGTGTTGCATTTAGCTGCAAAGGAAGTCTGAAATGATGAATTCAACATCAAAACAGTGTTGAAATTAAGTTTTGTTCTTGACTTTTAGAGCAATCAACTAGTTGATTCAGCTTAACATGTGTCCCCTCTACCGCTAAACATACACTCGTTAAAAAAAAAGCTTCCGGAGTTTGGGTTGAATCAGGTTAATCCCTCCCATCTTCCTCTTTGGGTGTCAAGAACTGTAAAGCACTGGCCAAGTTGGCATTAAAACTATAAACAAGACATACCAAACAAGACTTAGAAACACATAAAAGCACAAAAAAGTTGGGAATGAGACAAGAAAGCTTGATTGAAGCCCTGTCTGTTCGGTTTCCCATAGTTACTGAAACTGATGGACACAGCCCCCCCAAACTCCATCTTTGGAAAGCTGTAGAGGAAGTTGGTTTCAGATGCTGTTCGACCGGCAGAAAAAGCTCTTGGGTTGGCGCATACCTCCCCATCAACACCCTCCATGTTATTATTTGTGTGAAGCTATAATGTATTTCCTTCTGTCTCTGAATAACTGTTTTATATCGCGCTGAAACGCTTTGTAAAACTGTATAGCCTGCTTCACGTTGTTGCTCTCTGAACAGCAACGTCCTGAAAGATATGATTTCAATTAGATATTCACAAGATGGTGTCCCCGGTTTTTTTTTAATGTCACGGTTTCGTTCTTGCAGGTTGAGAAACATTTTAGAGACGTGGAAAGTCAGAAGTCCATGCAACGTTCACAAGCACAGCAAACACAGAAGGACTCCACTTTATCTTCTTGAGTTGGCAGCGCGGGTCGGCCGGGGAAGGCGACGCGGGGGTTTTGTTCCCACTGCCAGACTAATTCGGCATTCCTTGTCCTCAGTCCGAGACCACAAGGAGCAGCGCTGTGGGCCCTGGATCCAGAAGATCAAAATACCATTAAATGAAAAAAAAAGACAAAAAAGAAAGAGGAAAGATTAAATCTTAAATTAGACTTTATAAAGAATAATTTAAACATGAACCATAAAGCAACCATAGTTTCCTTAACTAACTTGTCCTCATTCTGGCCCCCCCACAACCCCACCTCACCCTTCCTCCCACAACCCTCCTGTCCCTGAAGGCCTTTTGTCTTTTTCCGCCCTCCTTCCTTTGCCTTCAGTTCCAATTTCAAAAAAAGAAAACTAGAGCAGTCAGAAAGGCTTGTTAGCTTTATTTTTCTGTCATCGTTTCCTTTTTTGCTGTATCCATGTTCTACTGTCTGTATTTTCTGTATTTTAAACAAAATGTGACTTGAAATGCCACACTTTAAAGGACATTTTCTAAAATAAAAGTAACAAAAATTCTGACTGTAATACTGTAATTTTCAACAACTTTTTGAAGAACTCCTGAACACACATGAACACATTCTGAACAACTGTTGGGCATTATTGAGGGTGAAGTACTAAGCTTGTTTCACTTTGTGGGGTTTTGGAAAATTCAACGTGACATCACTTTTCCTTGGGGGTGGGGGGGGCCATGAGGATGTCCCCACTCGTCATCAGAGGAGGTTTCTCTGGACAATGCTCAGGTTTCTTTCTACAGATTGTTTGGGAGCCTGGTTGTGATGCAGCCATGTGATTACAGGAACCTGAAGCCATCACTGTTTATAATGAATCATTTAAATGTGTTAAGACTCCGGTTACTCTAAAGCGGCTTTCTGACATTTTACTTCTATCCTCTTTACGGCACAGAGCCCTTTACAGTTAAATGGCAGCATGAAATCATTACTAAAATATGTATTTAAAGACTTAATACTGCTATTGCTGCTGGACTTGTGTGGAAAAGCAGTGATTTCTATGCTTTTATAATTGGGAAAGCTAGATTTCAGTAGCTGATTTTTCCTGACTGATCATAGGTCTGCAATTATTTTTCTTTATTGGTCGATTTGGTCTATAAAATGTCATAGTGAAAATATGTTTTGCAATTTCCTTGCAGTGTCATGATTTATCTGATAATTGGTACTAAAGTATTTAATTGAATGTGCTGAGGACATAGATACTACAAAATGTTCCCATTTCAAAAGCTTTAAGAGTTTTTATTAGAAAATAACGTAAAATATTGCTAGATTATTAAAATGTTTTCAAAGCAGGGGTTATTTTGCCCAATAATCCAAGTGCTGCTTCCTGAGTACTTTTCTTATCACATTGTAAATGGTAAGCATTCATCACCAGTTTAGTTTTAGAACTCCTTATAATCTTATATTTTGTAATGTGATGCAGACATGGCAATATGAAGTAACTGCTTCAATATAAAAGGACAGCTTTATGATCCAAATAGAGCAGCAGATGTAAATCCTTATTTTAGGAGAGGATCCAAAACTGGCCTGGTTTGCTCCCGAGATACGGTTACGTTTTGTGATTATTTGTTTAAGCCTATAATCCCTCTCTAATCATGAATATCCAGTGTACGCTCATAGACAATTTCCCGAGGTTACATCAATATCAGCCTCTCTTGGTAGGGAGAAGGTAACATGCCTTTTAGCAGCATCACACAGATATAACTGAAAATGGCCGTCAGCTGCTCGGTGCTCTTGGTGCTGCCCCTCCTCCTCCCCCCGGGGCTGGGCTTCAGGGTTTGCCCCAGCCCCTGCCTCTGCTACCAGTCCTCTGACCTGGTGGACTGCCGTGCCCAGGCCCTGGTCCGGGTCCCCCCCAGCGTCCCCCACGGCACCTGGCTGCTGGACCTAAGGGGGAACTCTCTGACCGAGGTGCACAGCAGGTCCTTCGTGGGGCTGTGGTCTCTGAAGATCCTCCTGATGTCCAATAACAGCATCCAGACCCTGCAGCCACAGGTACCAACACTGTTTCATCTCTTAATACTACAGTGGAGGATCCAGTATACATCCATGACTCAAGTAAAATAAATTATAGCGAGACCAGGGACAGTTGCAACACTTTTTGGGCTTTTCCCCAATAAGTAAAAAACCATTTACAATAGGATAGCCATTTTGCTATATTATACATACATTATCAATATGTCAGCTACTGAAACAATGTATTTAAGATGTTTTTATGAAATAAGTACAGGTTGGAAAATGTATTTTATTTTTTTAAACTCAACTGTTACAACTGTCCTTGTGTACAGGGACAGTTGTAACACATGCCAGGCACGGTTGTAACATGTTAATAACGGTTAGCTTTTTTCACACTACTACATGACAACAAATAGGGAAAGCTGTCAAATTCTAAGGCAACAAGATTTGAATGGGGTTTCACACATCCTCCAACAAACAATGAACAGGATAACAGATAAAACACACAGCATCATCCTCTGTGAAGGATTAAACTGTTCTCTGAGAGGTGCTTCTACCTTAATTATGTAGACCTACCTCCTTTGAGCTGAGACCATAATATAAATATAATAAGCTGCCTCCATCAGATAGTCTCTCAAAAGCATCACCTGCTCTGTTGAGAACACCTTCTTAGCATACTCTTGGGGGTGTTTGTGATCCCTGACTCTCCAACCTCAGCCTCATTGTATGGAACCGGTACGTGACATGGCATATATCCAGGGACTTTGCCACTTCCCTGACTGATTTGCCCTTCTCAACTTCATTTGAGGCCCTCTACAGCAGGGCAAGTGGCACTCCCAATCCCGGGGGGATCGAATCGGATTAACTAGTCACGTGATGCTTCGGTCACGATCTGTCACTTGACAGTTGCCCCCCCTCGGGGGCGGCCAGTAATAGCAGCTATAAGTGAGATTTATCAAACTAGCCACGAGAGATATTTCGGCTAGGTCCTCTCGACCTAACAAGCTAATACCTTATTTGCGCTCACTTCAATATTTGGCCTGCGCTCTCTCTCTAGTCTAGTCGACGACTCAGACTGCCTCTGCACGGCTCGAGATGGTACTAGGTGGACCTTCTAGGCGGGAGACAGAATCGCTCGACTGGCCTGTCGCCGTTTTACGCATAATACTTCACAGTACTTGCGGTTCGTTATTTGAGTATGGGAGGCACCCCCGCGCGAGTACACTAACCGAATCAGACCTCCTCTTACAACTAACCATGATCTACTCTCTTTAATGTTCATGCTAGCCCATCTCACAGTCCCTCAAGAGTTTTTTGGGTGTGTGCTTACCGTGGTCGCTAAGGTACGTGTCTTTCGCCAAACCAAACGTCCAAGTCCCCTAAATTGCCTTTTTGTTTATTACCCCTAGTTTTTTATGTAACATTTTGAAAAAAGACCAAACCTAAAATAAATGTACATATACTTTGCATTTTTTACACACACACGTAACTTTTTGTGTTCACACCTAGGCCTTTTATGTTCACACTTAGGAAAACGCCTAGTACTTTATGTTCTACACTTGGAAGACACACGTACACACATAATACTCTGACAAGACTCGGGTATGCTTATAGAGGTTAGTTGTTTGTTCGAATCTACTACTTTGAGTGAGACGGTGTACGCGTGTTGTCAATCTACCATTTTAGCGACTCTTTTTTCCTCGGTGTAAACTATAAAGAGCGCATTCTATAGTCGTTTTCACACAAAGACTCCATTTTTTAGGTTGATTTTACTATACTACATAAAAAACATATGACACAACTCAAGTTTACTAGATCCTTAGGTTTGATCTTAATAAGTCTTAGGGAAAAAACATGTCGATGTTTTATATGATCGATTTATACCCCAGTTCGATCGTTAGTCCGTCCAAGGTGTCCCCCACTTTCGTTCTGACCACAGGACCCTGCCAACATTGCCCTGCCCAACATTGTACCGTGTAAATGTTACTACGAGTAAACGAACTTACTAGTTAACAAGTAAGTTCGCATGTCAAACATAACAACTAACCACACGTAACAGGGACATTTTTTATTTGTCCTTATTTTATGACATGTCATCCGACATCCCGGATTTTCACAGACAGACAGACAGGACAGACAGACAGACAGACAGACACACACACACACACACACACCAAATGGTCATACCGGTTTACAGTCTTTCTCCTT
>NW_011333365.1:0-1618 GCF_000735185.1 Notothenia coriiceps | reverse complement strand
TAGAACTAGAGAATGTCTGCTAAAAGTAGTTTTGGTTTTAAACAGAGGTCGCGTTAACCGAATATTTTCCGTCTATGACAGATTTTTTTTTTAACAATGACGGAAAAATCTGAAAGCCGTCCGTCATTTTGACGGAATAGAACAAACTCAGAACAGCGCCACAGTTTCCCCGCAGCGAGGCTCCGGTGTTATGCCGTGTTAATGCATGCCCGCCCAAAAGGAAATTATACCGTTTCCAAACCTAACTTTGCCGAACAGATCATTGAAATCTCTGGGAGTATTTGCTTTACACTGTGCGCGCTCCCGCGAGGTGCAGTGGACATGCATAACACGGCGCTAACAGTCCCCTGTTGACAGTTCACGAGCGTGCACTCTCCCTAGCGCAACCTCTGGTTTTAAAGTTCCCCAACATGTTCTAATGCTTGATCTATTTTAGACCAACACTTGCTTTGGGCATAAATATATAATGTGTAAATAAAATTGCGCTTGACAATTGGTCAATAAAATGTATTACGTGACTTTTTTTGTTCTGTGTTGTCTCAATGTGTTTTTATATCAGAATTGTTATCTTCATTCAGACGATAATGAAATAAATGAATACAATGAGTGTTGGTCTTACCATGCAGATGAGGTAGACCCCCAGGAAAACTTGTCCAGTAGACTGCAGGGATCTGCTGCGGGCTTTCTGTCTGTACACCTCCCCCGCCCCGCTGGCCAGAACCATGAAGCCTCCGATGATGGCCAGCGCTCTGGAGTACATCCGTACCTGCCGGGAAACAACACTCGGGCTGAAATAACAACATAAACAAGTCTATCCTACAGTGTGAATCTCTAATAAAGTGTGGCCCAGATCCACGTTCCCCTCATGTGTGACACGGATCTATTTTTATTATTTCAAAACTGATCTAAATCTCAAACATATCCAATTACGGAGAGATTTGACATCTTTCTGAAGAGTCAGAGAGGTGAGAGGGAGGGATGGGTGAGATAGAAATATCAACAACTTCTACATCAGGACGAAAAGTTGGAATACTTTTGTATTAACATGGGAATAATTTTGTATTTATGTCATATTTCATTTTATTTCCATTTCTGGGTTTTTCCATTTAATTTGAATCAGCCCTAAGAGTTATTTGGCTTTCAATAATTTACTGTGAAGAAGGCAATGTCTTGTGATGTCTTTATGTTTATGAGAGGTTCATCTCTCAGAAATAAAAGCATGGATGCAAACAAACTATCTCCAACTGAACCGTGCCAAATCAGACATCATCATCATCATCGGCCCCCCATCCCGTATCAAAGACATCCAGAATTTCAACTTCACCATTGACAGCCACACTCTATCTCCCCCCCTCACATCCGCAACCTCGGAGTCATTTTCGACAGTCAGCTCAAATTCAACCACCACATAAATCACATCACCAGGACCGCCTTTTTCCACCTCAAAAACATTGCCCGTCTCTGCCCATCACTCTCCTCCTCTGCTGCTGAAACCCTGATTCATGCATTCATCACTTCACGACTCGACTACTGCAATAGCATCCTCTATGGCATACCATCCAACCTCCTCAATAAACTCCAACATATCCAGAACTCTGCTGCCCGCCTCCTCACCCAC
>NW_011333364.1:175339-196564 GCF_000735185.1 Notothenia coriiceps | reverse complement strand
CGCACACACACGGCATGTGTTCGTCGTCCATAACATACGCCTGCCCATACCATAACCCCACCACCACCATGGGCCACTCGATTCACAACATTACCCTAACCCTAACCCTAACCCTAATCCTAACCCTCACACCAGATACTGACTGGTTTGCGGATCCCCCCAGACCCCCCCAATAAAGCAAAAATGCACGTTTCAGAGTGGCCTTTTATTGTGGCCAGCCTAAGGCACACCTGTGCAATAATCATGCTGTCTAATCAGTATCTTGATATGCCACACCTGTGAGGTGGGATGGATTATCTCGGCAAAGGAGATGCTCACTATCATAGATTTTTTCAGATTTGTGAACAATATTTGAGAGAAATGGTTATTTTGTGTATGTAGAAAATGCTTTAGATCTTTGAGATCATCTCATAAAAAATGGGAGCAAAAACAAAAGTGTTGCGTTTATATTTTTGTTCAGGGTAAAAATGTCAAATTTTGACTGATATGAAATGTAAACAAATGTACCTTTAATACTCATTAAACTCAGAAGAAGTTCTGACAAATAATTCCACAGTTGATAGAAACCTTGAGTTCAGCAACACAAAAAGTGTGTGTCGAGGAAATAATCCTGTCTCCAGTGTGCTATTTGACACAAAACCAGTTGCAGGGAAGGGTGGGCACTTTGCTTGTAAGACACAGAAAAGAAAGAAGTTTTGGGGGAAACTAACAAGATTGTTTGGTCACAGTTGGTGGACTTGTTGTTGGCTTTGGAAATCAAGCAGACAGGCGGGGACAACAGTTTGTTCTTTTTAGACACAGTCTCTTTCAAAGGAGCAGGGTTAGGCTTTCTGATTTCAGTAAAGGTTTGAGGAGCATAGACAGTGAATGAAAGGAATGTCATTAAAATGGACTGCTGAATGTGGAAATGCGTGTGTGTGTGTGTGTGTGTGTGTGTGTGTGTGTGTGTGTGTGTGTGTGTGTGTGTGTGTGTGTGTGTGTGTGTGTGTATGTGTCATCAGCCTTGATGCTGTTCAAGTGCGTTCTACACCTCACTCTCAGCTGGCAAACTTCAGAACAAGTAGCCTAAAGTCTCACTTTGAGTTAATTCCTGTTAGTATGGGTGAGATTTGATAATTGGTTAAATGGAAAATGAGCGATATCACCAACAAGCAGTCCTGCTTCTCAATTCAAAGACGAAAAGGCTTCACAGTCACGGTTATGTTTCATCTCAAATGTGTTGGACGGGGTTGAGGTCAAGGCTCCGTGCAGGCCAGGTTTCTCTCAAATAATCACAACTGTACTCACTTTGTTCTTGGGGCATTGTCAGGAAAGAGACTCCACTGACTGCCAGTAACTAAGTACATTTGTTTATACTATACTTGAGTACAATTTCTTCATTCTTGTACTTCACTTGAGTATTTCCATTGTATGCTACTTTATACTACTACTCAAGGCCGAATTTACCATATACATTGGGGGGGGGACATCCCCCCCCCCAATATATAACCTAACTGATATACATTTTTTAAAATAAAATGTTTGCCCCCCCCCCCAATTTTGACTCCATTGACGCCTTGCTACTACTCCTATACATTATTGTTGTACTTAATCACTACATGTATCTAACACTCATAGATACCAGCTACTGTTTCCATATAAAAACTAACTTGTGTTAATATTGAAAAACTGAAATAAGTACTTACATGGGTTTGTACTTTTTTAATTGTAATAATTGAAGTGCATAGCTAACAATAGCTCTATACTTATAGTAAAGTAACATTTACATGGTAATGGAGTATTTTCAAAACAAAGTATTTCTTCTTTTACTCAAGTAAAGGATCTAAGTACTTCTTCCACCTCTACTGACTGGTGCCATGAAGTGTGACACACAGCTGTTCCTAACCCGGTAACTCCTCCACTGAACCCTGAAGCTTCACATTGGGTCGCCAAGCCTTCTTGTTTTTTAAAACATGTTTAAATATACAGTTTGGCATTTTTAAATATACAGTTGGCCTTTATACCTGGATTTCTCAGAATTTTCCCTCTTAGCTTACCAGACTCATTCTGCATTAGAAAGCAGCTAAAACCAAAAAAGCTAAACACTAGTCAAAATGCGTCTCCAATATTGTAAGGAAATAAAATAATCTGCACATAATTCATCTGAATGGGATGTTTTACACAAACTACTGAAGTTTTTGTGCTCACTCATAACTGTTCAGTTGATCGGTTGTTCTGTACATTGCATTGAATGCATTGAATATAACATGATAGAAAAGGGAAACAGGTGGAGATTCCTTCGTTGAAGCTAACAACATTCAACCTTAACAACAAACGTATGAGGACAAGGTCCACATGCCCTAACCCATTTAGTGTCATTATAAAATCAGGATCATAAGGATGCTCATTGAGACAGTTTGACATCATTCTATTTATTTCAGTCCTCCATCCAGAGTTAGCTGAACTCACTGTAACATCAGGAAAGATCCTGGCAATTCTATACTGAAACCTTTTTATAGAGTCTATGACTGAAACACAAAGTGACAAAGAAACTCTGTTCCAGGAGTAATACATGTATATATCATATTATAAGTTTTGTAAATCATAACAAATCACAAGATTACAATTAACTTTTATTTTGTGGGGATATTACATGACATTACATGTCAGCGACTTACATACATGCAGTACTGTGGACAATCCCCACGTCTTGCCCAGGGACACAACGACATGCTGGCTGCAGTGGGACTCGAACTTGCTATCCCGTGATTCAAAGTTCAGCGCACAACTCCACTGAGCCACAGCCTCCCCATATAACATGATTTCTAACATGATAGCCGGTGTGATTCCCCTCTGTATAAAGTGTCATTATATTTATCATACTGGAGCACCATCTGTTCCATCAGTGGTCCACTATCTCACACACCTGTTCAGCTTTAAGAAACTGCTGTAATTTCTTGAGTGCTGTTGTGCTGTGAGGCCGTTTCTGCTTACTGATGTTCAGTGGACTGAAACAACTGAAGCATTAACTTTAATTAAAATGTTTTATGTCAACACATTTCACATCACTGTATTAGGTTATTGAAAGCAATTATATTAAGTTGAACCTTATATTTTGTATTTAAACTTAATATGTTTGCTTTCATCTAACCTAATACAGTTATGTGAAATCTCTTGACATGATACATTTAATTGAAGTCAACATTCCAGTATTGCATGTAGTTTATGCCACTTTCTCCACTTTCTTTCCCTTTTCACTGACATGCCATTCCTGGTAAACATCTGCGCTGGTACTACGGGAGCAACATTGGGTCAAACTTGGTAATGGGAGCCATTTATTTGTTTATAATGCATTAAGGTTTCCAGAATAATCCCGAGCCTTAGCACTTCTATACGAGGAGAAGCGGGCCTCCTCTAGACAGCACTGTGGAGCTGTATGGTGGTCAGGGCCTTGCTCAAGGGCCGGCCGTGCACTGGAGAACGGGCATCAGTAGCTGAGCTGTCCTCTGTGTGATCAGGAATATTTTGACAGGGTGTGAAGTCGGTGGTAATTGGGAGCATTTTCAGTATTTCCTCAATCCTGCCAGCCCCTGTACTGTAGCTCTCTGGAGATCACACACACACACACGCACGCACGCACGCACGCACGCACGCACGCACGCACGCACGCACGCACACACACACACACACACACACACACACACACACACACACACACACACACACTCACACAGAACATATTAAAGCTAGGAACACATTTTGTTAAAACAATTATTTATATTATAAAAAGATTAAAAAAGGATTATAACAAATATTTGAGAATAAAACAATTTGTACAAAGAAACATTTTTTTTTTTTAAAACACAATAAGAGTATGACAAGTTATAAAACGATCTACAGTATATCAGAATAAAAAATGCAAGAGCTTTGCAGCTTTAAAGTGGCAGTATTGTGCAAATAAGTCAGAGATATGAAAGTTTTACAGTACAAAATGTTTGGAAGAAAACACACACACATATTTATAGCATGGGGTCAGGATAAGTCAGTAGAAGTAAAAAGAATGCAATATTGTGTTGGAAAGCACTCACATGGTGGTCTCCTGCTTGAAAGATTACAGTAGAACAAGATGGTTTTGGGTGCATTGGCTCAACTACAGGGGAAGAGATACATGTCGCAGATCTGTCAGAGATTGGACACATACAGTATTTTAGCTTCAGCAGCTGAACATGTTATGCCTCAGTTAATCATTCACGCATTACAACGTACAGATCACTGTGTTTCTACAAAGACACAACACAGTTAGTCATGTTTCTGGAACTGAACAATATGCTATTTTACTTTATGATCAAAACAACTTATCAAAATCTAGAAACTATTTTACATACATTTCCACATCTGAGCAATGATCCTGACCAGTGGCGAGCCTTGACTTTTATACCTAGGCCCTCTGCCCCCCCCCCCCCTCGAAAAAAAGAAAAAACAGAAGAGTTATTACATCACTCTGTTAATAATTTTGCAACGATTTCCTCACTATCACTGACATGAGCCATCATGAACGAACTTATGCAAATCATAAATCTATCGATTAGATTTACATGTGGATATTATCCGGCTGAACAAAACGTTCATTTATTTAACAGGTTTGTTTTCCACAGACCTCATATCCAGCTATTTTCCAAAACCCTATGGAGATATCCCATTGCTTTTTGTGGAGGGAACCCGAGCGCAGCTTACTTCCGGGTTTTAGGACGCGTCACTGCACCACTTGCATAAACCTCACAGCGGGCGGAACTCGTCATAAAGTCCGCGAAAATAAAGCCCACCCATTTAGAGGGAAGATGTGATTGGTCAATTGTACTGTCATTTGACATTACTCTCTCGTGGAGTTACTATAGCTGGGCCCTCTGTGAATCTACAGCAGGACCACCAATCAGCTCCTGTACTCACATAACTCGCACAGACAAGCTTCTTTCATTTAACCTTTCGCATTCAAACATAAACTGAACAGGCAGATTAGAAAGATTTTTTTTTTTTGAACATTTTATTTTAAATACAAGTAAATCAAGTTATTTTGGTAAAACTAATGAAAAATATACCTAAAAAAAAAGATATTGCAAAAAATATATTTTTTCTCAGAGAGGGCCTAAGATACCCGCTGCTGTATCTCTGCCACCTCAATAGGTGTCCTACGACCTCCAAGAGGAATCTGAAGTCTTATCCTCTGACAGCTTCTTTGTGTGATAGATGGAAGAGCAGTGCCTTCTAGGAAGAAACCAAAATCCCCCCCCCCCCCGATTCACACATTACGCCGACCTAACGCCTAACCCTAACCTAAACCCTAACCCTCACAGCCAGATACTGAGCTGGTTTTCAGACCCCCCCAGACCCCCCCAATAAAGCAAAACTGCACGTTTCAGAGTGGCCTTTTATTGTGGCCAGCCTAAGGCACACCTGTGCAATAATCATGCTGTCTAATCAGCATCTTGATTTGCCACACCTGTGAGGTGGGATGGATTATCTCGGCAAAGGAGAAGTGCTCACTATCACAGATTTTTTCAGATTTGTGAACAATATTTGAGAGAAATGGTTATTTTGTGTATATAGAAAATGTTTTAGATCTTTGAGTTCATCTCATGAAAAATGGGAGCAAAAACAAAAGTTTTGCGTTTATATTTTTGTTCAGTGTATGTCTTTTTTTATGGAATTGCAAGGGAATTCAGTTACCTTCTTTTTTTGTATCAAGCCATTCAATAGATTGAGGGTATTTTCTGTATCCCTGCAACACATCCAGTCTGTTTTGTGCAGCTTTCATTTCCAGACAGTGCGGGATGAAACTTTTATTTCCTTTGACTCTACAAGGTACAGTATAAATCCTCATTCCTTTTTCACAAAGCATAGATAGGAGGTGCTTTGGATGTGTGCCAACACCCAGGGCGGTCCCTGGCCAACATGAGCCCCCACGCAAAGTTATATGATGAGGCCCTCTGTTTCGCGAGCGTCGACAGGGAGCTAGTGGAGCCTCGCAGCAGCGAAACCGTATTTGCGCCGCATTTTCGGCTCAGTTGAGGCCCCCTCCGCAAGGTGAGGCTCAACTCAGTCTGCATGATCGGCCTGTAGGGAGGGACGGCCCTGCCAACACGTCTCAAGACAACACAATACAAGAACAGAATCGTTGAGAGGCTTGAAACAGATGTTTTAATAATCAAACACAAAAGACAGTCAAATACTTTTTTTCAGCCCCCAGAAGGTTTATTTAAAATGTTTGAAATATGATGGATTCTGGGTCTCCGTATGGCATCCTCAATCAAGGTTTTCAGATTAGGAGTTAATTAAGTCGTTTTAGTCTCCTATGATCACAATGAAGCTCATTTCTGCTTTTGACAAGAGAGCCTGGACAAGCTGAAGAAATGACAAGGATTAGTAATAGAGGTGTGAGAATATTATTAGAACAGTATCAAAGAACCAAATGAAAACACATCCCCTTGAACTGTAGCCTCTTCTATTAACACATGTTTTTCTTATACTTTGATAGTTGGGTTATTTGTAGTATTTGAATAAAACACCATCTGTCAATAGTTTATTTTTGAGTATCATCTCGAATCAAAGTATTTGATCTACTCGAGATGTGACCGAGGCTTCGCTCAGACCTCGACTGTCTCTCCGCCCACATCTTGGCATTCAAACTACCGCATCGCCTCACACTGACGTATAAACATAGATTTCCAATTCAGGAGCTAATAAAAATGCATGACATATGTCTCACAAGGTTGAAAAGATAACAGTGAGGATATATTGTAGGACAAACATGTCCACTTGCATCTGAAAAGATGTTTTGCTGAGAGCAGTGAAGTGTTAATCATCTGAGTTCATGATCATAGATTCCACCAGACAGAAGAGAAATATGTATTTTAAAACATCTGTAGAACTGCCAGTTCATATTAAGGTTAGATTATGTTTTTTCTGGCCAAAATTGATTTGTTTTACCAGTGTGAAGGGCGGTGTATCTTGTATAGACACAAAAGTATGATAAAAACCTTGCAATACAAAAACAATATGAGACAGATGATTACATTATTTCCAGTATCTTACAACCAGTGCAGTTTGCAAAGGTTTCTTGGACAGTCCTTTCATGTTTGTGCTTTTCCAGGAATATTCTGCAGAACATTGCTTATTGATTTCAGGAGAAAAATCAAAGGATGCTTTTTTGTTTGACTTCAAACTAAAGCAGCCTCACATACCCCTTTCAAACCAACGCGGTTCCAGGGCCGGTTCGGAGCTGGAGCTTTAAAAGCACCGGTTTTTCCTGTTCACACCGCAGCGGAGCCGCCTCTAAGCTCCGGAATCCGGTTCGTTTCAAGCACCAAAAAGTGGTCGGTCTAGAAAGCAAGCACCGCATATGTCACGCTTACGTCGGAGGCGGGGGCAGGGGCGGGATCAACCTCTAACAATAACAAAAAGCCCGCGTTTTATCCAGTTTGGAGACAACGATGGAAAACCTAAAACTTACAAGCAGCAGTGGTCCACTGAAGAGACCAGCTACCTACTGGGAATCTGGTCTTCCGAAGAGGTACAGACATAGCCGTGGGAACATGTTTCAAATGGGGGGTGCTGTGGGGATGACACCAGGGCTGGTTCTGACCAATGTGCTGCTAGGCAAGATTTTAGCTGGCAATGAAAAACCTCTACAAAAGACCAATACACTGCAAAAAGATAAATATATTGACATGGTGCACAGCTTATATAACAAGGCTTCAAATTTATTATATATTATAACATGTTTTAATTGGGGGGGTGGACTTCACATCCTCTCGGGGGGTCCGGGGGTACCCCCCCGGGAAGATTTTTTTAACATTTTAAAGTAAAATGACTTCAATTTGGTGCACTTTGAGCGCCCAATTAGAGACTGATCTAGGGGGTACAACTCTAAACACCCATGTGAAAAAGATCGGTTTGCATTTTATTAATCAAATAAGTAGGTATGTGAACATTTCCAATAACCTACCATAGCCAATAACAAATACATGTAACTTATTTTATTTGTGTTGTTCATTCATATCTTATTTTACCAGTTAACATTTATTTATTTATGTATATTTTAAAATCTCTCCAGTTTTAAACAATATTTTTGGTTTACTGTCCTATAGTATACATTGGAATGATTTCAAACCTGTTTTTATTTATCCTAATAATTATAAAGGTGTGNTGTCTGCCTGTATGTCTGTGTGTCTGCCTGCCTGTTTGTGTGTCTGTGTGTCTGCCTGTCTGTCTGTGTGTCTGTCTGTCTGTCTGTGTGTCTGCCTGTCTGTCTGTGTGTATGCCTGTCTGTCTGTCTGTCTGTCTGTCTGTCTGTCTGTCTGTCTGTCTGTCTGCCTGTGTGTGTGTGTGTGTGTGTGTGTGTGTGTGTGTGTGTGTGTGTGTGTGTGTGTGTGTGTGTGTGTGTGTGTGTGTCTGTCTGTGTGTCTGCCTGTCTGTGTGTCTGTGTGTCTGCCTTGCCTGTCTGTCTGTATGTCTGTGTATGTGTGTCTGCCTGTCTGTCTGTGTGTCTGTCTGTCTGTCTGTGTGTCTGTCTGTCTGTGTGTCTGTCTGTCTGTGTGTGTGTGTGTGTGTGTGTGTGTGTGTGTGTGTGTCTGTCTGCCTGTCTGTTTGTTTGTCTGTCTGCCTTTCTGTATGTCTGTCTTTGGAGCTAGCTGAATCAAACACACCTTCAGGAAACATCAATCACTTTTGTAAACATTGAATGATTTGTATCAAATATGAGTGAGTCTGAAGGCTTAGAAAACAAATATGACCATCTGTCTTCAGTATGCATTATGCAATATACAATACACACAATACACACTGCATCATATTTATGAATGCATGCATGCATGTGTGTGTGTGTTTAAAACTTGAATTAAAAGAAAATACAATAACAGAAACGTGTAAAGGGGATTAATAAAACACAAGAAGACAAAAGTTCCTTGTCATAAACACAACAGGGAGGCTGATGGGTGATCGTAGCAACGCAGGTCACTGAGAGTAAAGCTGTTAACACAATGGAAAAAACAAATCCTTCAACTACAGTGAGAAGAATCTGAAATCAGCTGAGACTTAAAGTCGTATTAGAGTCTCTGTCACAGGACAAATGCATGTTTATAAGTCTCATCAAAAGTAAAAGAGAGACCTAAAGATGGGCCAACAGCGAACACTCTTGTAAATGAAATCATTCCTCATACCTCTGTATTTCTTTTACAAATGTTATAACTTTTCTGCTTACTCTGCTATTGTCTCTTATTACATGTCTAAGATGAATACTCAACTCTGATTCGTCAATTTCAACATCTGTTATTTCTTGATAGAAGACCGCTGCTATGGACACTTTGTTACGCATTGTCAGGCCCAAAGAAACCCATTGATCTTCTGCATTTTTTTTCATATAGGAAGAAAAAAGGTGTTCTGAGAGAAATTCTCATTCATAATCGTGAGTCAAATTGAAAGTTTTTCTCCTCACACTCGCTGTTCCTCTCCTTTAATTGTCGCTGCCTTATTTACAGTCCAGAGGAACCCGCCCGGCATTTGGCTTTCTTAATTAAAGGTGACCTATCATGCAAAATGCACTTTTGTACGTCTTTTATTCATGAATATGTGTCCCCGGAGCTGCAACGGATCTGATACAGATTTGAATTATTTTCTACGTCACAGAAGTGGTGCTCCGCCTATATGGCCAACTCTCCACCTATCAGGGGAATGTGGGGTTGGGCCACCGAAAGCGCTGGAGACGCTGTAGTACATATGCCAGGCCCTTAAGTGGCGCTGTAGTCTGCCACAAAAGCAGCAAAGAAGACTTCCCGCGCATGGTTGCCATGGTTGCCCTTCTGTTTATTCTCCGCTGTGGCTCTTTTTCTCCCTCCCCGAGGCAAGCGTTTGCTCCTGCTGCTCTAATTCAATGCAATCCTTCCCTCGCTGTAATTCTCTCCGGTTAGTCCACCAGCAGATGACAAATACCCACCTCTCCACCTCTTCCAAGGGACGAGGGGACCGTGCGGCAGAGTTTCAGTTCAATTTTTTTTTGCCGGTCAACATGTCCGTTAAAGTTGAAATCTTCCGGACAAAATTAGAAAACTGCCGGTCAAAGGTCTTCTTTGTTATTTATTGAGCTTTAAAACAAATGAATAATGACTCTATATAATCATAAAAATAAAACACGGAAGACGGAGATCTCTTTTTGTCCCCCTCTTCTCCCCGCTGCAGCCTAGCAGCTGATCTCAAAGCACGCTCCCCTCTCATGCAGGGGGGCGTGGTCAGCTGCAGCTCACAGAATCAGCCCCCTGCAAAAACAGCACTGGAAAGAGCAAATAGAGCGAAATGAGGCATGGCTAAAATGCAGGATCTGTTTGGTGTTTTGAAAAAAAAACTATATTTATATACTTTATATAGGTATGGCCCACAATATATTGTTCAAATATAGCATGATAGGTCACCTTTAAAGTCAACATGTTCTGACCTTTTAATGCAACAAAGGATTGATATTTATTGGTTCAATAGTATCTGGGTTTATATTGAAAGACCATGAAATTATACAGTATGGTAATTAGCTTTACATTCAAATGTTGACATTTAAAGTACGGTTCAGTCAATATGAATAATTTGTGCAGACTTTAGTTTATTAGAACTGCAAAGTATGCAAAAGTCATGTAGAGTCACCCCAAAATGATTAAATGAAATGCAAACACAACAAGTGAGGCATAAGTCATCCAACTTATGAATGCAGAACAATGTCACAGTGAACATACCATGGACAGCACTACATATCAAACGGGGACTGTGCAGCTCAGGGGACATTCTTTTCTACTCGCTTTCATATCTTTGACTCTATATTAACAAATGAGCAAACCAATATCCAACATCAATAACATTATCAACAATGATCAGCTCGGTCTCATTACTGAACCAATCTTTTGTACCCACAACTGCCTTGTGTCCTACATAACCGTGTCGTTATTAATCATACCTTAAATATCTACCCCTACCACACACACACACACACACACACACACACACACACACACACACACACACACACACACACACACACACACACACACACACACACACACAAACACACACACCTCTGCCCAGGGGAAATCAGGGTGTCTCACATGGCACTGGCCTGCTGCCGTGGCGATCATTAGGTGTTGGATTAAAGCAAACAGCGGATGGCGGGTCTGGTTCTGGTCATCGGGGAGATTTAAGCTTCAGACGGACCTTCATTACTGGCAGCAGTGATAATTAATATGAGTGTGGTATATGTATACCACAGAGACAAAATACTTCTGCCTTTATCAGGGTACAGAATGCAGTCATAATGGAAACTAGAAATGAGTCCTGTCACTGCATGAAAGTACTGTCCCTCTGTTATGATAGCAGCGCTGTGAGAGAGTGTTTGGACACACATCCAGACTGGAATCAACAACATCACACACCCAGGACACTTTTTAAGACAAGTTATGATTAAATATGAGTTGATACAGGCCTTCAGTAAAATAAAGTGTACTGTGACAACATCTGACATGATAATGAACACTTGTAGTGCAGGGTCCATATTTAAAAGAAACCACTACTTAAAACGCCATGCAATCTTTTAAAGACAACTGGCAGGGTTTTGTTGAATTGTATGGTGAGGGATTTCCTATTTTTGGGTCATAATGGTGAAAAGGGACAAATGAAGCACATTTTTTCTTAGGGAAATCCAGACCACTGTATTAGCCTGTTTTACACGATTAGTGCCTCCGAAACATGTTGGGTGACTGCAGAGATTGAGGTGAAACAGTTCAATGTAATTGTATACAGTATATATTTGTTTTCATGGCTCCAGTGATGTTTTCATAGAGAATACCAATGAATGTGAAGTGAAACACACAGGTCCTGCAGCTGCTTGAGACGAGGCAGGATTGTGTTGATTCAATTCACATTATTACCTTATTCTGAATCTTTAATAACTATGTAAAATGTTAAGCTTTTTTAAAAGTATAATACTACCAATTATGTATAAGTAAATAAAAAACAGGAAAATGTCATGTCAAAAACAAAAGAACTCCAGGAAATGAAGGTATTTATACATACATAAAAAGCCTCCATTAAATCCCTTGGAAGAGATAAGAGCGGAGCAGTGAGCAGCTCCTCAGGCTGTGTTTCTGTCTAATAGAAGGCTGACAAAAAGCTGGCATTTAACCCCGACCAGCTCTCATCATTAGTGTGATTTTCTCCGGCGAATTATGACAATAACTCTCATTTTCTTGTTTCTCTCCATTGTCACGAACACTACTTAGCCTAAAGAAGAATATGCTGCTCTCTCTCTCACTCGCTCTCCGTACTGTGACCCAGTGTGGGCTGACCCTGCAATTTCTCTCCTCTAGTGCTCTTTAAATGGGCTGCAGGGCAACTGGAGTCTTGTATGGCTCCACAGGCAGCCATTATGAGGCAAAGAGCAAAACCAGAGGGCAAGGCGAGACATTAGCTCTCCTTCCAGGCTCTCTCTCTGTCTCTCTCACACACACACACACACACACACACACACACACACACACACACACACACACACACACACACACACACACACACACACACACACGCAGTTAATCATGTAATTTACGCAATTGTGTAGCTTTATATTGGAGAGACAGGTGGGGTGGGGGGGTTATTCTTATCACCACAGGTGCTGGAAGCCCATTATTGTGCTGAAGCAGCTCGTGAGCGTAAAGTTTCAGCCTTTCCTTGCTTTACCTTCTTCTTGTTTGCTTCAACAGCTTCCTCAAAGCCTCATCCTCACATCTTTTAACTTTATTGTTCTTCCTTTATAAAACACTTTTGAGTGTTCATAATTTGTCCATTTCTTATATTAAAAGGTTATTCAGAAGATCGCCCAACAGCCCAACACTCTCACCAGCCTAACGATGTGCATCTGTAATTGGGAAGGCAGGAACAGTATTTTTTATATTTTATACGTGAAAGAATGGTAACAGCTGTGATAATCATGTTTTACTAGTTCTTATTACACTGATTACCTCACAATTTTAACATGTAAATAAGTGTTCTCTAATTATTATTATATACAACTCATACCATATCAGTGATGTTGTGCACGTTACCCACAGAGGATGATTGGGCTCAGTTTTCTCACAGATCTCTGTTCAGCCCCCTTCACTGCTGCCTCTAAGATCACCGCGGTAGTATTCATTCATCATTGGATCGTGCCAGTGTAGGCCAGTGTTGTAGTCAAGTCACCAATTAATGAGTCCAAGTCACTCTCGAGTCACCACTCTTCGAGTCCGAGTCCAAGTCGGAGTCACCAAGGGAGAGTCGTAGTCATGTCCGAGTCGAGTCCGAGTCACCCAAGGAGTGTCCAAGTCGAGTCCGAGTCATCATTACCTGTGTTCGAGTTCGAGTCCAAGTCCGAGTCACCCAAGGAGTGTCCGAGTCGAGTCCGAGTCATCATTACCTGTGTTCGAGTCCGAGTCCAAGTCCGAGTCACCCAAGAAGAGTCCAAGTCAAGTCCGAGTCACAAGTCTTCATGTATTAATCTTCGTGGATATATGTGTTGAAATGTAGCTGCTCCTCTACATTGCTTTTATCCTGTCATGTTATACTAATCTGTCTATTGAACTGCTGTGAAGCGAGTTTGGCTACAATAATTGTAATAGGTGCATTACAAATATAAAACGTATCACTAATATTATTATTATTATTATATATAAATAAACTATATTTAAAATGAGTTTCTCTTTTAGATAAGTGATTATATTTGTGATTATATTTGTATGCCAATATTTTCCTATGGTAAAGTTTTCGTTTTGCACTTTTATTTTGATAGTAATAAGATCGGGACTCTTATTTTGAAGGAACTTTTACCAGTTAAATCGGTTTACTGATAAAGATTTAGCCCCAGAAAGCACATGGCTACTTAGCATGCAAAATGACGTCATTCTGCATTCAGTAGATCGGCTGAATCTTTATTTATTGATTAGATCACATCACTCTGATGATAGTGTTCAAGACAGCCTATATGTTTGAACTTGATCCTTAGAGTAATGTGTTACGGAGCCTTCTCTTCAATATTGTTTCCACATAACGAGCATTTTGCGCTACTCTTTTCCAATGTGGAAGCAGAATGTGTGAAAGCACACAGCAGATGCGGGGTGTGTATCTAGACATCTTTAGACTGGAATAGCGGGGCACGTGAACTTGCCTCGCAGGTGCACACGCCAGGATAGAGGACATCAGACTCCAGAGAAAATGTCCAAGTCGTAGCATCAATGTACAAGTCGAGTCCGAGTCATCATGGGGGGAAAAATTCATGAGTCCGAGTCCAAGTCAGCGTATGCGAGAATTCACAAGTCCGAGTCCAAGTCATCGTGCGCGAGAATTCACGAGTCCAAGTCACGCCAATCAGTGCGCGAGTCTGAGTCAAGTCCTGAGTCCCGAAAATCGGCACTCGAGTACTCCATCTCTATATCACACCAATTCATAAAGCAACTTAGACATTTTGAAGCTCCGGACCTTTGCATGGGGAGATTTTCTCTAACTGGACCTCGTTGAATTTTAGTTGAATACCCCTGGTGTATGGGGTTAGAGATAATCACAGTTGCTGAAGCTCAAATACCTGCAGTCATCCAAACATGTACAGATGTAGCGATTCATTTCAGACAGTTTGAAACGCGAGGGCCGTGATTGGTACGTGATCTGCCCTCGCTCAAGGGAAAACCTCCAGCTTGACTTGAGACCGCCCCCGTGATAGATAAATGTAATTATAATGAAGCCAGCTGCAATGATCATTGATCCACCAGGGGGTGCAGTGGGGTTCCACACTGGAGCTCATGGGAAATAAAGTCAGATACAGTACGCTGGATGTACAGCGGAACTTTGTTAGGATCCATATGTCACGGATATCATACTCTGTGCTAAATAAGAGACATGTAATCATTTACAAAACATCACCATGTTGTTATTTAACAAAATAATGTTGTTTAGTCGAAAAAAACGAACGGGAGGAAATGCAGCCCGGCTCTCAATTTTTAATCCTAATTTAATCATCATCTTCACCACGATCATTTATGTTTATGTTCACCGAATTGACATGAAATCACTGACACATATGAATATACTGTATTCAACTTCATTAAAACGTTATTAACGTGCCTAAACTCAGTAATTCACTAAAAATATTTATATTTTAATGGAGCCTCGTCGGCAGATCAGGATCCCAATCTGTCTGTCTGTCTGTATGTAGCCTTGCCTGTCTGTCTGNATTGTAAGTTACAAATTGTGCACTGTGAGCCTCTCCGCTCACACAAGGTTCAAATAGGGACGGAAAGAGCAGGTTGTTTAGCTAATAAACGCCTGTGATCAAACAACCTGCTCTTTCCGTCCCTATTTGAACCTTGTGTGAGCGGAGAGGCTCACAGTGCACAATTTGTAACTTACAATTGTTTTCATCATTAGTTAATCCGCAGATATTTTTCTTGATAAATCAATTCATCATTGTAGTGTATGGAATATAAAAAACATTTTTTTGTAGATGGCAAAGTCTACAAAAGTAAAGTTTTGTATTTATGATAATGATATTAGATATTAAGTGTACACAAGATGGATAAATTATTTTGTGTTGGTAATTTCCCTTGATAAATGACCCAAAGGGTTAATCATATATCAAAACAGATAGTGATTAATGATCTGTGATCAAATATGTCCATGCAACGACAATCTTATAAATAAGTCTTAACATTTCATTTTCAATGTTTTCAATTTGTAACACTTTGAGCAACTAGTTTCATCAAACCATTTTCACACAATCGTCTGTGTACAAAAAGTTCTTCAAATGTTGTCAATTTTTTTATAATACTTACATAAAAACAATATTTAAAGGCTGTATGCTCTATTACAATAACGTTTGGTCTTACAGCAAAATGGACAACACTTGTAAAGTAACAATCTTTCTATATATATAAAAACCTTCATTTAGAATGATGAAGTTCTCTTTCATCTGTTTGGACTATTCTTCACAAATCCTTGAACTATACCAGATTACATTTTCTTAGTAACCTTCTGCCTGGAGAATGCCACACTGAACCTTGCCTCTCGGTGTGCTGCTTTCTTTCACAGCTTCTCATCAAAGTGTTTACCTTTGCTATTAAATGACAGGGGCTGCAACCTGCAACCTCCACACAAAAACGTTTCCACTCATAAAATCTTGTCCAGCAACCATGCTTCGGGCACAGGTCGCATGGGAAGCGCTGATATTATGCAGGTGGTGTCAGTTTTTTCCCCCAAATAAAGTTGGCATGGAAAGTAAAGAAAATGAATAAGGAGTCATGGATTAACAATGTAGTCATAAGTGAGCCATTATACTGTAAGAGACGAAAAGTGAGTGGGCTTCCATTAGCTGAAAAGGCGTAGAAAAATGTTCCCTCATGGACAAAATTAAGAATCTCTTATAATGACGCTGTTCTATTTTACCACAGCAGGATACCTTCTACTGCCAATGCCATTAAGCTCTTTGTTCAAAGACCATTTGATTATCACAGGGTTTTTTTTAAATTAGTAAATCATGGTGATTAAAACAGACTGCTGTGATTATCTGACATTTGACTCAAGTTCTCATCCTGACATTGGAAAAAACAGGTTTAAAATAACATTGAAATACTTGCTGCGGTTTAATCAAGTCTAGAAGTTTGAAGGCATAGCTGTGGTTTGGCCAGACGGCTGCAGAAACACAAGAAGGTGATATTTGAGACGGTGTGGTGAAAGCTGAGCTCCTCGCCCAAGAGGTGATATTTCAGCAAAATGTCACAAGTTACTGCTCTGTGTGAAAATGACAAAAACTTGGGAGGGAAATGAGATCTGATAAGATTTCCTCCAGACTCAGGAAAGTTTGAGATGTAACTGTGAGGTGATGTGAGATGGCACTGTGTTACAGAGAGGAACTAATCAACCCGAAGGATGGAATGAGATGTAGGAGATAGTGGACAGCCTGATTTATTCAAAAGAACTATGAATCTTACTTTTCATGATTAACTTGTCTGTTTAATACAAAGCTGTGTGCTGGGGAGAGGACACAATGAGGGAATTATATGTTGAAAGACACCAGTTTGATTTTAATTCCCACTGCTGAGAGCCTTATCTATCATCCCATATGTGTAAAACATATAGTATTGTTGAACCCTTAGCACTGATAGCATCGCAAGCATATGGCATTCCAAGTCAGACCCCATCATGGTTGTCTGTGACGTCATTGAGACAGGACATGTGATATAATGACGTGTAAGTGTGTATCCTTCACCGTGAGTCAGATCCGTTTCACATTTAAACAGTTACTCTTCTGTCAATGCTAGACCCTCCCACCATGTGTCATGAAATCCGTTTTTTCCGTAATCCTGTTGACAGACTGACTAACAGACAAACGAAAAAAACACAGCTAAACATGACTTTCTTGGCAGAAGCAACAATGACCTAAATGACTAAGTCAATGCAGAATAACCACCAACAATTCAGCTGTTCAGACCATTCTATTCTCTTTTACTTTACATGTTATAGCTTACAGCCTTAGCTCATCAACTTTGTTTCCAGATACAACAGGAAGCTATTTTCAGCAATAAAGCTCTGAAAAACTCGCTGAATGTCAACTGTTTGAGTGCCACGAAGGTTTTGTTGAACACAGTTGAGCACTTAGCAGTTTAAGATCAAGATGTATCCCGCAGCGAATGATTGTTTTGGTACCCCCAAGTGGCCAAAAACATCCAACATTGTTTTTTATTAATTTCATTTTTACCACAAGTGTTTTTGTGTTATGGTTCCATTAGTGAGTCTTCAATTTGTCCACCAGAAAGATGCACATTCCTAACATGTGTATAGTTAACTTGTTACAGGTTCACAGTAAAATGTAGACATGCCGCTTTGAAAGAGTAGGAAAACATGTAAACAGGTGTCTTAAGTTTTAAAAGGGCTTTTTATAAGGTGGGAAATGCATTCAACATGTTCAAGGCCTAAAGGACACATTTAATATCGAGGTGAGAAGAGTTGAATATAAACCAAACCCTGTTGTTGTTGAAAATAAAGAACTCCGCAGGACACCTTAAATCAAAGCATTTCAATGCGTTATTAAGCCCCAAAACATCTCGTGAATTGCATCATCTTGTTTTGATAAAGAGGGGTTTACACACATCTACTTGCATCAGCTGAAGTGCTTACGCTAAAGGGGGCCACTGGTGTTGTGGATTATATAAGACAGCCTGTGTGCTCACATATGGCAGGAGCCCACTCATATCAGTGGGTGACATCCCTCCGGGCCCTTTAAGCTTCCCCAGGGAGGCAAGGGTTTGTCATCGGTGCAAACGGTTGGCTTGAGCTCACAGGGAGCATTTTAATTGTAACTCGTGTCACGCTGAAATAATCAGGGAAGCCGAGGTTTCCGAAAAGGTTGCCTGCCTGATCGTGTTACAAGGCGCCATGTGTTATTTTACAGGTTTCCTTACACACACTCATAACCTTTTTGCAGAGCTGTTGCCACTGGAGGTGCTGTTGATTCAAAGAAAAAGACATATTCAGATTTAGTTTGAGGGGGAACTTGTTCTCTTCTGCACAGATCAGAGGAGTCAGATGAAAGTCATATTCCTGTGTGGATATCATGTTCTCTCCCGATTTGAGAAAAAGTATGACACTTGATATTTTTGATGCATTTTCAAGTTTCTGAGATGAAAATGATCCACTTTTGTTGTCTCATTCTCCTGCTTTGGAAGGGTTTATCATTTTTGATGTTCAGCTAATTTGAAGGCAATTTCTGAAGAATTGTCTGTTCAGTTGAAAAGAAAACTAATTGCACTGCATGGGCTTCGCTCAACAGTGAAATACTGCTGTAGTGTTATTCCACACCTGAAAGGAAGTGTTTAGGAAATTCTAATTGTATTCAGCCGTCTGCAAAAACGATAAATAATTTGCCAACTAGCCAACTATGAGACAGGTGGAATTGAACGCTCAAGCTGCGAGAGTAAACTTGATGTTTAATCTTAGCATCCAACCAGAAAATACTAATCCTAGGGAGAAGTGTGAGCATGTTCATTACAAAAAAGAAATTAAGTAAAAGCCAAGTGGAGAACAGCCAGCGACAGCACTCACCACGAGTAAAGACTCTGAGTGCCTCAGATAACTTTAGCTCTTTTGTCGCTGCCCTATCAATAAAGCGGAGATAGTGAACGCAAATGCAACACAAACCGCCTCTCCACGCTAAAGTGTGAGCTTAATTAACTTCTGTAGCAGGTTTGTTGAACAAAAACATAAAGAATAAGACATTGATCAAGGGAAAGGCTTGGAAGATAAAGTGCCAAGAGAGTCGGGCAAGCTGATTTGTCTTTAATTAAAAGTAAAAGGTTTATCCGTGCAGAAGGCAGTGGTAGTCTCAAAAGGCCATTCCAATTACTGAATGAGACAAAAGAAGCCGAGATCTTCTATTCCAGACAGGGACGTGCACAGGTACGGGCTAATGTTGCCCGGGCAACGGCCCTTTTGAACTTTTTGGCTGACCTGCCCCTCTGGAGAGAGCGAAAGTATTTTTTTTCTGTTGTGAGCGAATAAACATGATAAGCCCACAATTAGTATTGTAGAGACAGCGCTGTCATCTACGTGACTTTGTTTACAATCTGACAGCTGGAGAGCAAAGGAAAGCCCTCCGAGTCCGGTCCGGCCTCATGTGGCTATGATGTGCCTGCCTGGCTTTGGTGGACCAATCCTCGGGTCAATCTGTCCCCGGAAATGTCCCCGTTTTTAAATATGCTTGAATTGATTTTGAGTTTTCTCATGGCAGTTAGAGTATAGAGGACAAACCAGGGGACTTTACTTCCTCTTGACACCGTCGGTTATTTACACCTAAATATACTTGTTATTGTGCTTCTGTCTTTCTGTGTCTTTTCATCTGCTCCGTAAACTCCCTCACCGCTCGCTCTCTTTTCTTGGTCGCCCTCTCACAGGTGAACAGGACAGTTCAATGTCCCGCTTCATTTTAGGATTTCTGCCATGTCTCAACTTAAGTTTGACCATCTCTGTTATTAAGTTATGGAATACTAAATAAATAAGTAATTAGATACCTTACCGTTACTGCGCTCATAAAGAATGATAAGAATAAGAATAATGCGTATTGAATTGGTTTAATCAATTAGTGAGTTTATTTAAGTCACAGCCGTTACAATGGTCAAACTACATTAAAACAGAATTGTCCGCACTTTGTCTTTAATAGTTCCTAACATTAGATATGTTAATGAGATATGGACCGCAAAACAAACAATTTCCCTGGTTTTCATTTTTCTTTTTTTATAAAAAGTTCTTACGTTTTCGGGGGGGTGGGGGGAGGCCCTTTTTCTAGTTTAGAGCAATAGCCCCTCCAAATGTCTGTGCACGTCCCTGATTTCAGAAGTAATCAGACTGAGAGAAAGGCGGTGTTGCTTGTTGGATTCAAGGGGTAAAACAGATATGTGTGAATGTGTTTGTATGTGTGATGTTTTGCGCATATGTGTATACTGACAGCTCTTGCACTTGTGAATGTGTAAGTGCAGCGGAGAGGGAGAGGCAGGATATGATTTTTCCAGAGGTGGGAAGTAGTGGAGTACAAATACTTTGTTACTGTACTTAAGTACATTTTTCCGGTATCAGTACTTTACTCCACTACTTATTTTTACGGTAACACTTTATATTAAGCACTAATTAGAGGGTTATTGAGGAAAAACTCTCAAATAATGTCTTATTACTTGTATAATATGGTCATGTAGAACAAGGCATTAATAAGTGTTTTATAATGACTAATAAAGAACCAATATACTGCTAATATGCATGTTAATTAACAACTAGTTGATGGTTAATTTGTGTACCTTAATGTAAAGTGTTACCATTTTTACTACTTTTTACTTTTACTTCTTACATTTTTAACACACTTTAGTCTGAATGTGTGTTTGGTGGCGTGATCATTATTATTTAGAGTCATTGCGTGCCTGTTGATTTGAACACGATCCGTGTATCCATCATTTCCTGGTCTTCTCTAAAGAAGAGGGACCAATGAAAACGTTGTCATGTTGCCGTTGTTCAGCATCGAAACATTCATTAGCTAACAATGACATTATTGTTCTATTAATATAAAGGGAGGTCAGGTACTCTTTAAAACAGATGTGGGTACTTTTTACTTAATTACATTTCAAAGCCCATACTTCTTTACTTTTACTTGAGTAAAGA